>NW_027186315.1:4736637-4803152 GCF_028583685.1 Petaurus breviceps papuanus | reverse complement strand
CTCCATGCTTCTGCCCCTCAGAGGTCACGTGCACCCCCTCCGGCATCATGTGACTGCCACAGTGTCTCTCACACCTGTGGCTCCAACAACTTTCTACCCACTATGACAATGTCTCCATGACCCTGCTACCAGACACTAATTATGAGTCAAGGATTTGACTGTGAGTCAAGGGTTTGACTCTTAACAAAAAGAAGTGAGGATTTTAGTAACCCCTCCATTTTGTGAACATCCCCCATCTCTCCCCATCATAGGAGAACTACCTAGGAAACCTGCCCAAAACTCAACAAAGCAGCAAAAACAAACTTGCCAAGTAAGCCTGCCCAGTCCTGCTACCTGAAGCCCATAAACCCTTCACCCCGCCCCTTCTGTTCAGTTTTCAAAATAGATTTGGGAACTTTCAAGTTGGGGAACAAACTGATCACTAGAAAACAATCATTAAGCAACACTCCTTTGACTTCTGTATTTTCCCTGCTTGCTTCCCTTGGTGACATTTATGTTGTGGCTTTTGTCTATATAAACCCTGAGATGTATATGCTTGGGGCTTCCTTCCTTTTTGGCAGTCCCCAGGTTAATTATGCTCCACAAATAAATTCCTTTTAAATGATTAATGGTCTCACTTACTGTCATTCACATTGTAACAGGATGAATATATTTGATGCATTGTTGATGGTATGTATAATGTCCCAGTCTTTCTAGAAAGCAGTTTAGAACTAAATACATTAAAATTTACTAAAGTGTGGCATGTATACTTTAACCCAGCTATACACTAACAGGTCTATGTCCCAAAGAAATTAAAAAGAAATAGGAAAAGGACCCATGTGTAAAAAATATGTATAGCAATTCTCTCTCTCTTTTATAGTAAAGATGTGGAAATTAGGGATGTCTAGTTGGACACAGTGAATAGAGCACCTGCCCTAGAGTCAGGAGGACCTGAGTTCAAATTTGGCTTCAGACACTTAACACTTATAGCCATGTGACCTTAGGAAAGTCGCTTAATTCCAATTGCCCTGCCTTCCCTCTTCCAAAAAAAAAAGTGGAAATTAAAGGAGTTAACTGTTGATTAGGGCATGGGTAAATGAATGTAATATAATACTATTGTTACATAATAAATTATGAAATGAATGGTTTTAGAAAAACTTGAACAACTTCCGTGAACTTAAACAGAATGAAGTAAGCAAAACACAGAGAATAATTGTTCAAATAACATTAATGT
Organism: Petaurus breviceps papuanus; assembly: GCF_028583685.1. NCBI lineage: Eukaryota > Metazoa > Chordata > Mammalia > Diprotodontia > Petauridae > Petaurus > Petaurus breviceps. The sequence goes on along the minus strand of NW_027186315.1, from coordinate 4,801,939 downwards.
TGTAAAGAAAAAAAATCTGCTTAAGGTAATGATTAACTATGATTCCAGAAGATCAAAGGATGAAGCATGCTACCTACCTCCTGAAAGAAAGATGATGAATTTGAGGCACAGAAGAGATATGCAGTTTTAGATATGATCAATGTGTAAATTTGTTTTACTTGACTAAGCATATTTGCTACAACCCTTGCACCCAAAATGGAGGTTAGTGAAAATTGTTGCTTGGAAAAACAAAACAACAAAGAAAGAAAGAAAAAATCATCAAAACTTTTTTTTTTCTCTTAATATACAGAAAAGAACAGAAGGAAGTAGATTAAAAGGACAACTTTGAATGTTGCATATTGAATTTATTATATATTTTAGAGGAAAATAATTTATACATAATAGAGATTCCCAGTTTCATGTACTGAAAGTCTATATTTTTCTGTTCAGTTTTTTTGTGTGGAAATGCTCATTTTACTTTGGCATTCGATAAATTCAGAATTTAAAGGGAAGAAAAGTCACGATCACTATGTCATAGCCATGCTAGTCACTCTAGGTCAGGGGTAAGGAACCTGTAGGCTCAAGGTCATATGTGGCCTTCTATGTCTTGGGTGTGGCCTTCTGACTAAGTCCCAAAACAAATACCCTTCATAAAAGTATTTATTTGTAAAACTTGGACTCAGTCGAAAGGCCACACCCTAAGAACCTAGAAGACCTCAAGGCTTATGGTTCTTCACCCCTGCTCTAGGTGTTTGTTGGTTTCTGATTCTCTTGTGTTTCCACTCTGTCTCAGCTCTAGCCCAGTGTATGCTAGATCCTTTTCAGCTTCCAGTGATTCAGCTTTTCCCTTCCATTATCTTCCTTACTCCTGGTAGTGCTAGGGATGGATGTCTTACTTTGCAGCAGGTAAATGAGAAATGTCCCATGTACTCCAAGGTAATTAATTTCCTTAATTTTTTTTTGAGCCTGGCCTTGTATACATTCAGTGTCACTCCCAAATGGGTCTATTATGAGTTCTCTATCTTCACATCTTCCTAATCTGTATTAGTATTCAAAACTCTATGTACAAGTTCACTTTAAACTTTCTCTGAAGCTTTTTTGTTAGAGCCAACAACAATAAAAATAAGGCCATTTCCAATATTGAGGTGATGGGGGCAGTAGAAATATGCCTATTAAAAATCACACGTCATAAGTTAAAGTATTTTGAACAACAGCATCATTGGTGTAAATATATAGGATAATTGATTTAAAGCTAGAAGGGATCTTACAGGTCATCTAATCAGATTCCTTCATTTTATAAATGGAGACCCAGAATGGTTATGACTTGTTGGGTATCACAGAATTAACAAACAATAGAGGAAATATTTCAAGTTTCTTAGCAGTGGTCACCCCATCTGCTCCCCAAACTATTTCCTCAGACAGGTTAAACCAAGTTGAGGGTAACCAAGGGGTCTCAAACCCATTGGTGACTTAGGTGGGGTGTCTACCCCTAGCAGGTAAAGACTTCCCCTGGTGAAATGGGAGGATGAGAACAATTTGTTCCAAAGGCTATGAATGAAGCTAAAGCAGGTGTTGTGGAGCACTTAGAGCTTGGTTAAACATCAAAGATGCCAAAATCATCCACTGAATCTCCAGCCATCACCAGTCATCTTGACTCTGTCCTGGACAGTGATAATTCTCGAAGACAGAGTGAGGCTAATGACTTTGTACAACTCTGACTTACTTAAATCCAATTTATGTACAAATCAAAAGACATCACCCATAAGATTTTTACCAATTTCAAAGTCCTATGGCAACAGGCAAGTGAAGAAGCAGCAAGTGCAGATACACTCACTGGGAGTTGTAGTCACAACCTTGTTCACAGGCTGCCCAGGCCAAAAGGATGACCATCTCACTGGAAGCAGCAGTGGTGTTCCACAACTTCCTGAGTTTCTGATCAGCTTTTTAAGGAATGTGTACACTTCTCTCCTCCTGGTGTGAGGAAGGGACCAGAAAAAGTGCCCTAAAAATTACCTGCTTATCCAACGCTGGCCTGTTTACTGCAGCAGGTGAGGATTCCACCATGTGGTTGAAACACATACCCCCCAAAATGTGCAAAATTTATGCAAAGATGAATGTGCAAGTTTAGAGAATCCACCCCAAAAGTTCACATGGTCTACTTGTGCTGATCTGTGGTAGAGCATTTGGAACTTGGTATGGTCTGTTCAGTCACAGTAGGGCACATTGTAACTTACTCTCACATAGTGATGTTATTTTAGTCTTCTTTGAGAACAAAGGACAACAACCAACCAGGCAAACTGAAATCAGGTTTCTCAGAGGTAAGAGTGTAAGATAAAACCAGAATAAGAAGTGAGAAAAGAAAATTATTTTAGGGATCAAGTTAAAGGGTTTAATACCATCATAACAGAGAGAGATTGCATTCTGCTCAGAGTTCACACAATTTACAACACTTTATTTTGCATAGTTTAGTTTAAAATTGTTTTGCTTAAATGTTCAGACATGGCTGAGCCTTAAAGCTTCCTCTAAATGAGTTGCAGCTGGGTAAAATCCAATCCAACCAGCTGCATTCCTTTCCAAGGAAACAGCCACCTCTCAGCAACATCAAACATAAACTGTATTTGTTTAAAAAAAAACACAAAAAAGCCCTCAGCTGTATTATTCCACACTCACTCTTCATGATAATGACTATCTTTAAATAATTTCCTCAATGAAACTCTCCCCTAAATGTGGTGTCATGTCTGGTATGTGTCTGAAGTCCTAATTCAACAGGACATTTCTCAATGGTACTAAAGTTCACAAAGTAGAAGTCATTTTTAGCTCTGTGTATAGGAAAACACATCTTTAATTTCTTACTCATATGAATCTTACAATATTAGTCATTTTATATTTATGATATCAAACTAAATTTTCAAAAGAAAATTAAAACCAAATAGACAACTTTAGTTTCCACAGAATACTTCGATTGCTTTTAGTCTAGATTTTCAGACTATTACACTATGATGACTTTCAGAATTTGATTTTTATTCTTTTTACTATGAAAATTGATTAAAACATTAGGTTAAAAATCAAATTAATGGTTAGAATATATTTCAGAGGATATTTCTGGTCCATGTTCCTTTTGTATCATTTGAAATCAATTACAGAGAAACCTATCACAAATAGTCCCATCCAAATGCAGACTTCCAAGAGAGAAGCTAGTTTTGAAAACAAAATACAAATTCTGAAGTTTTTCCTTATCTATAAAAGGGGTCAGTCCTAAGAAAAGCAGTGAAGTTTTTCATCAGAGCTCCTTCATTCCTATTCCATTTGACATAAAATCCCACCCTTTCCATTTGTCACCCCAGAATGGCATAGTCTGAAGGCAGCATGATGGATGTCCAGGCGTCTCATATGGGGTGTATAATTTTGTTCTGTTCTTTCTTCAGTGGCCCATATTGCTGTTTCTTTTTTTTTCTTATGAAGTAACATCCAAATTGTAGATACTTACTGGTATTATTATTATATAATTAATTTCATAATTTTCTGATTCATATGAACCTGATAATAAAACATTGTATAAGTTTAAAGTATGCAAACAGATATACATAGATCCTTCCTGAGTTCAAATTTGAACTCTGACATTTACTAGCTATGTGATCTTGGACAAATCACTTTTCCATGTTTGCCTCAGTTTCCTTATCTGTAAAATGATAAGGCAAATGAAATGACAAAATGACATGGGTTCAAGGAGTTCAGGGAGTCCAGGAACCCAAATAACCAGAGTCTCTGGAAAGCGGTCTGGAATGAATTCAGAGACTCAAGCATTCTATAAGTCAAGGTGGCAAAAATTTATTGTTAAGCTATACAGAGGGCAAGAGTTCTTTGGGAACCTGCAACCTTAGAGGAGGTATATTATAGTTTATATAGAATAACTATAGTAAAACCTGTGCCAAATATGCTAACTAGGTTAGTTAGGGAGGAGTTAAGGAGTGGTCAGTTTTTAAATGCACTTTTAATATCTACTATGCAGGTATTTTACCCAGAGTTCACTGGGAAATAGTCTGATGGGGTGCTAAATGGAGGTGTGATTTTAGGCTTGAAAAGTCACTAAATCAGCTAACTGTCAGCGCTGACCAAGCTGCCACCCATCAATGTCATGTTTCACAAGATGGGTGTTAGGAGTATACATATATCCCAAGCCCAAGGCATATATAATGAGAGATTCAGGATGTCTATAGTGAGCTAGGGAGTTACTTATAGATAATCTAGTGAAGTATTCATAGATGTTATTGTACCAAGGGGAGATAAACATTTGGCTGGAGCTTGATCATGGATGGTTGCTAGGCAGAGATAATGCTCTGAGGCTAAGGAGATTTGAGGTTTTGGATAGATTTGATTTTACAAACTGGGGTTCAAGCAAAGTCACCCAAACACCCCATCAAAACCGCTACAATATTTCTGCCAAGAAAACCCCAAATGGGTTCATGAAGAGTCAGACATGTATGAAAAATGACATTGAACAACATAACATAGATCATTTAAAAAAATAGAAAAAATGAAATAATTTATAAAAATGTTCTATAAATTAAAAAATGAAAGCCTTATCTTTGTCTCGATCTTTTAAAGTTCCAATGTGCTTTCACATTGGTGATGTCATTTGATATCCATAAAAAAAACAATGTGGCAGTTAAGGCAGCTACTATATCCCCTTTTGATTGATAAGAAACCTGTTCTGGAGAATACATTGTTCGATTGATATTACATTGGTTATTAGTAGGAAAGCCAGGACAAAGACCAGAACTAAGTCTCAGGTCTCCTTACCTACAGCCTGGATTTCTTTCTACTACAGTACCCCTTCTGTTTATATCAGTTTTACTTCCTGTTTCCTGAGGTACAGGACAGCTCACAGCTTAAGTAATTCAATAAATGAATGAGCCATCTGATAGGGAAGCTATAAACTCAAGATGCAGAGTGAGCCAAACATTTTCTGACACTGGCCAACAAGGGAATTTGTTTTGGTTGACTGCATATTTGGGAAAAAGAAAAAAAAAAGATTTTGTTAATAAAAAATGTAAATAAATTTTTTTCCTTTTAAGGTAATTAATCCAAGGGAAGTTGTACATGTTTTTGCCATTACCACTCCAAGAAACATTTATTGTGTACTAAACCCACACACTTTAGAGGCTTGCTTCTGGGGACCAGGTGCTTTTAGCTTCTCTATGTAGAATAACTAACTCAGAAATTCAGGTACCTCGCAATAGGTAGGAGGGCTCAACTTTTTTAAACTGTTGGAGCTAGAAGGGACCCTAGAGAGATATTTAGTTCAAATCCTTCTTTTATATGAAGGACTAAAACTTAGAAAAATTGAATGAATTCTCCTTTCTCTGTATGACCTTGTATAATTCATTTCATATATCTGGCCTTTAATTTCCTTCTCTGCAAAATGAAGACATTGAATCATATGAGCTTTAATATTCCTTTCATGGCTCAAAATCATATGATTTAGTGTAACAGTGAGTTTGTACATCAGTTAAGGACAGAAATCAGGCTTTACTTGGTCACTTCTGTATAGCATTTGTATTTATTTCAGACTATTGTAGGACTCGTGATTCTTGAGAAAAAAATTGTTTGCCTCACTTTGTGTATTTCTTCCTCTTGGGGACGATTCCCTATGTGTTACCTTACCTTTTATATTCAATTTGTGTAAAATATTTTGACAATAATTCTCAAAAGAGTTCCATTCCATTGGGAAAAAAATGCAGTTACCTGAAGAAATATAGGTTAGAAGCAGCAAAATGTGACCTGAAGATTAAAGATGTATATAAATGGCTTTAGAGCTAACATTTGGAGTTAGGGAAGAAACAAGCACTTATTAAACATCTACTAGGTGACACCTTGCTAAGTGCTTTATAGGTATCATCTCACAGAACCCCTGTTAATGGAGTATGGGCTCTCCAAACCCCCTTGAACTATCCTTTAATCCTGCCAACTTGATCTGGCATTTGCCTGATACTATAAATCTTCATCATCTCTATGCCCAAATCCCTGTTACCTTTAACCTAGACTAGACCTCTATTGTCTGTTATCTCCAAATAGCTCTTGGCTACTTCCCATCCTTAATCCCATTCTCTTGGTTCCAGGCATCTGACCTCTAGTCACCACAATCTATTGGCCACTCCCATCAAGATCCTCCCTACATCTCTCCAAGTCTTTCTATATATAAGATCCATCTGGAACTCCATTATAGGCCACAGATTCAATCTGTCCTGCTTGTCTAGACAAGAATCACAAATGCTTAGATTCCTTAACAGTCTACCCAATATGGTGAATTTTTAATAAACTTGCTTTTTCTTTGGCTGAGAAAAGGCTTGAGTCGAATTAATTCTGGCAGGACCTGCATATTGCTGTTTTGGGGTCCCAGGGTCCCTAAACCTCAACACTGTGAGATACGTGATAAATGATACTTATTTAACTGTTGAAGAAACTGAGAGAAAAGTTAATTTACTTTCTCAGGGTGATGCAGTTCGTATACAGTAACCATAATATTGTTTTAAGAATGACACTTAGGATAAATTATTTTGCCTATTATAAATACCCAAATTAATTGTAAAGGACATATGAAGGAGTGCTATGTCCATCCAGAGAAATAACTTATAAATAAAAGTAAATATATGATATTTTTCATATATATGTATACACGTGCATGTATGTATATGTACACATGTGTACACATGTATATATTATATATACATGTATATATATATATTTCAGTCTAATATTAGCCATGTCTAGAATGGTGGGGAAGGGAAGAAAAAAGAAAAAATATATGATAATTTTGTTGTATATATAAAAGGAATAGCAAGTTGTATAAAGTAGATTTGCAGTTTCATACAATTGTCTTTTTTCTTGTATTATGGAAATGCTAATTTTATTTCATAAATTAAAAATAAAATTTAAAAAAATGTCAAAGGACAGATTTTTACTGAGGTCAGGTCTAGTCACAATGCCACATAGTTTCCCCTAAACTAATTTTTTTAATATGTTGTCTCTATAAATTATTGTATTTTATGTATTTATCTTTATAAGTGTTAGTGTAATATGTTTTCTTTCATAATAGAGCCAAATACATATTAATAGAAAATGATTTTGATACTATTTAAGAGCTATATGGTTGCTGATATTGTTGAAATTTGTAATTTGATTACTTTAAATGATGTATTATTCCCCACTGAGATAGTATTTAAAACTATTTAAAACTCTGTATTTCATAAATTAAAATAATATAGGACCTGAAATTTAAAATACTTTATACCAACTGTCCTTATACCTTGTAAAGGAACATATGTTTATAAACATTAAGTTTTAAATGACATATTGCACTTAAAAAAATTATGTAAGACAGATTTAGACATGTTTTAAAAAGTGAATCCACGATTTAGTGCTGTAGTACTCAAAAACAGAAAGGTAAGTTAAGTATAAAGCAAAACATGTATTAATGTTTAACAGATATAGAAAAAAAATATGCCTATGGTGATAGTTACAGAAGCCTCTCTGCTTTATAGTATCCTTTATGCTGTTTCTCAGTCATTTTTCAATTATGCCCAGGTCTTTGTGACCCCATTTGGGGTTTTCTTGCCATAGATACTTGAGTAGTCTGCATTTCGTCCTCCAGCTCATTTTACAGATGAGGAAATTGAGGTAAACAAGGTTAAGTGATTTACCCAAGGTCACACATCTGATAGTAAGGGTCTGAAGACAGATTTGAACTCAGGAAGATGAGTCTTCCTGAGTCCAGGCTTGACATACCACCTAACTGCCTGCCCAGTATTCTTTATAGATTCCCACTTTTCACTATATTTCCCAACAACCCACTGTTCTATACCTAACCATTACTCAGTCTAAAGTAAAAATCACCTTATCTTTATATGGAAACAAAACCAATTATAAAAGTACAAATAACAAAGGACTAAGACTTCACAAAACAGAAAACTTTGAAACAAAAAAATTCTGGCTTGCCCAGCAGCATTAGTCCATTGAGGTGATGGGGGTAGGGGGATGAGGGATGGGAGGTGAGGAAGGGTTTGATGATGTACAGAGAGTGGAGAATGAATAAATTTACCAGGTTCCAGTGGCACAACAAGGCAGGTACATTTAAGCAAAGAGACACCACTCTTTAAGAGGATCAATGAACCAGGTAATACTTCAACTGCTAAAGATTATAAGTAATATAGGGTAGTGATATATTTCAAGTACAGTTTGTCTCCCACAACTGGAAAACAGAACTACTGCCACAGAGTTCCCACATTTCTGTGTTCTACTACGTGGGTTTTCATGATCGTTAGATTTTTCATCAAAAGGAGAAAACTATGCTTTCCAGCAGCCAATGTGACTGATATACAGTTTCATTCTACTTTATTTTCAGTATACTCCATGTGACTTAAGTGAACTTAAACGTGCATTATATAGAGAAAAAGTTTATAGCCCATTTAAATTGAAAAGCCCCTCAAACCCAACTCATACTTTCATAAACAAATCATGTCCACAATTAAGGCTACATCTCCCTTTCAGGATTTGAAGGGGGAATCTTCGATGTGTTGGAGTATATTTCTTTAATGCTTTTGAATCAAAAGTGTACTTCTCTTTATTAACCATAGGTAATTAGCACTCCAGTTTCTTGCTTTTCAAAGGGATATTTAATACAAAGCTAAATAAAGAAGACTAGCTATGAAGCATTTCCACTCTGAACTGGTACATGAAGAATTATTGTATTCTTCTATCTACAATCTCACTCCCCAATCTAAGAGTACCCCACTTAGAGCATTTGCTACAAAGCATCCTTGCAACCAAATTCAATTCGAAACAGAGAGTAACTAATATTCTTTTCATATCTGCTATCCCCTGCCTGGGATAAGCCAGTCACTCTTGTGATAGGGTGATACAAATTAAATAAATATGAAATAGAAGACGCAGTGTGTTCTCCCCTGTGATCACCTTCTTGTAAATTATAGTATGAACTCCTACTCCTAGACTTTTGGAACTGGTTATTTCAGTCTTTCAAAGCTCATAAGACTTTAGTCATTTCTAATACTCTTCTACCTGAATGTGAGAAGAAAGAATAGCCACAAACAATAAAGAAGCAATAGCAGAGCCAACTGCTCACAGGTCAAATGTTCATGGCCTGAATGGGTAGATGAAGACCTAAGGTCTCTCTTTGCACTAAAGGTTTACAGAAGTACTTACTTGAACACAGACAGGCAGGAAATGATACTGGGACCTTTATGTCCTTTTACATTTCTAAGAAGCAGGCTTCCTAGCCTGTTGCATGTTGACTGGCAGTAAACCAAACATTCTGCATGTGTTCACATGTTGAAGTTCCCTTTGACTAGGCACTTAATACAGATTAATGAATAAACTTTGTAAAAGTTTAAATTAAGCAAATCATTTCAACAAACATGTACTAAGCATCTATTATGTATCAGTCAATATGCTAGGTGCTAGATATACAAAGAACAAAAGGAAGTAGTCCCTGATTGATCTCAACAAATTGACGTTCTGCTGAGCAATACAATTTTTACACTGATAAGTAAAAACAAGATATTTTAGAAGGCAAAAAGTACTAACATGGTTCATGATCAGTAAAGGTTTCCTGTAGAAGGTTGTAAAACAACTGATACTTAAAGGAAGCTAAGGATAAGATTTAACTGTATCTTTAAAGGAATGTGTTTCAGAAATGAGGTAAAATCTATATAAAGCTTTGGAGCAGGGGAAATGGAAAGTGAAGTTCAGAGAGCACCTTAGTGGGCTACTTTGGCTGAGGTATAAAATGTGTAAAGTTGAAGCAGTTGTCAATCAAGCAAAGACAACAAATACTTATATACTTAGTATGTGCCAGGCACTGTGCTGGGAATACAATTATAAGCAACAAGAAAGATAAACCCTGCTCTGCGCAGGGGGCTTATCTTATGGGGAAAGAGTGCATAAAAGGGAGTTGAAAAACAGGGGAGAAGAGGAAAAAGAGAAAGGCACAGGGCAGCAGCTACATGGAGCTAAGAGAAGAGATCTGAAGACATAAATTCATGTAAGTGATTCTTATAAAAATCATAAGTCAAGCTAGTGACACTTTTAATGAAGACATTGGAATTAAATTAGTGGTAATGACAGGTACATGAATAGGGATGTGAGATTTGTTGCAGAGGTAGAACTGATTTTAGCAACTAATTGGAAATGGAGGGGTTGTGAGAGAAGAATTAAGGATGATTCTGAAAATGAGAATCCTCATTTCTAGAAATATAGGAAAAATGAGGTAGAGGGAAAGATAAATGGATAGGAGTCATGCTGAGAAGTTAATTATGATCATTATCATAGGTAACTGAGACAAAATAAGCATGTAGTTAAATAAAGGATACAGCAGATATAACAGAAGACTTTGAGTTGAAGGCTTAAGTTCCAATCCTGCCTCAGACTCAGACTAGATGTGTGACCCTGATGATACTGCTTGACCTTCTGTGTCTCAGGGCAACAAATGCACATCATATCATTCCTATACTTCAAAGCTTTCTGTTTCTGTATCATGGTACTATTCTTCTGAAGATACTTTTGTTGGTCAACATCTTTTTTAGAACTGTTCCAGATGAGTGCTTAGTTAATAAGTTATTTTCTTCTTTTTTTGGGGGGGGTATTTTTTCTTTTTTGTATTTTTTAGCTTACATCATTCATTTCCACAAGATTTTGAGTTACAAATTTTCTCCCCATTTTTCCCCTACCCACCACCCCAAAGCAGAGATTCCCCCCGCCTCCAATCTCCTCTCTCTCATGTCTTCCCCCAGTCCTCCTCCAACATTCCAGTAGGGCACTGTGGATCTCTATGCTCCAGTTCCTGTATATCTTATTTCCCAGTTACATGTAAAATAATAATAACAATAATACAATATATATTTTTAAACATCTGATTTTAAAACTTTGATTTCCAGAGTCTTTCCCTTCCTCCCTCATCATGCACCCTTACTGGGAAGACAAGCAATTCAATATAGGTTGTACATGCCTAGCTATGCAAAACATTTCCATAGTGGATATATTATGAAAGACTGACTATATTTCCCTCCATCCTATCCCATCCCCAACTTATCCTATTCTCTACTTTGATCCTGTCCCTTTACAAAAGTGGGTGCTTTCAAATTGCCTTCCCTCCCTTCCATCAACCCCCCTTTCATCCCCTTCCCCCCTGCTCTCCTGTAGAGTGAGATACCCTATTTAGTGTGTATGTCATTCTCTCCCTAAGCAAAATTCAATGAGAATAAGGTTGAATCATTCTCTTTTGCCTTCCTGTTCTTCCCCTTCATTGTAACAGTTTTCCCTTGCCTCTTCTATATGAGATAGATAATATATGAGATAATTTACCCCATTCTGTCTTTCCTCATCTCCTCTAATTATATTCCTCTCACCTCTCAATTTCACCTTTGAAGTATCATCCCTTCCTATTCAATTGGTCCTGTGCCCTCTTTATATGTATACCTCTATGTGTATATACACACTCCCATATATATTCATACACCCATATACCCTCCTATATAGACATATATGTATGTATACAATATGCTTCTACATACATATGCATATATATGCACAAACACATATACATTTCTATTCCCTTCAATTATTCTCATACTGAGAAAAGTTTCATAAGTTACAATTATAATTTTCCATATAGGAATGTAAATAGTTCAAATTTGATAAGTTCCTTATGATTTCTTTTCCCTGTTTACCTTCTCATGCTTCTCTTGCTTCTTGTATCTGAATGTCAAATTTTCTATTCAACTCTGTTTTTTTGCATTAAGAATGCTTGAAAGTCCTCTATTCCACTGAATGACAATATTTCCCCCTGAAACCTGATACTCAATTTTTCATGGTAGGTGATTCTTGTTTCAATTCCAGCTCCTTTGATCTCCAGAATATCATATTCCAAGCCTTTCCATCCCTCCGTGTAGAAGCTACCAGATCCTGTGTTATTCTGATTGTGTTTCCACAATATTAAAATGGTTTCTTCCTGGCTGCTTGTAATATTTTCTGCTTGATCTGGGAACTCCAGAACCTGGTTATAATGTTCCTAGGAGTTTTCTTTTTGGGAGCTTTTTCAGGAAGTGATTGGTGGATTTTTTCAATTTCTATTTTGCCCTCTGGTTCTAAAACATCAGGGCAATTCTCCTTGAGGATTTCTTGAAGGAGGATTTCTAGGTTCTTTTTTTTTATCATGGCTTTCAGGTAACCCAATAATTTTAAAATTATCTCTCCTGGATCTATTTTCCAGGTCAGTGGTTTTTCCAATGAGATATTTCACATTGCCTTCTATATTTTCATTTGATTGGATCTGTTTAATAGTCTCTTGATTTCTCATAAAGTCACTAGCTTCCATTTGCTCCAATCTAGTTCTGAAGAATGTTTCTCTTCAGTGAGCTTTTGAGATTCTTTTTTTCCTTCTGGCAAATTTGGCTTTTTAAGACATTCTTCTCCTCATTGACTTTTTGAGCTTCTTTTGCCATTTAAGTTAGTGTATTTTTAAGGGTGTTATTTTCTTCAGTTAGGTTGGTGACTCTCATTTCATAATTTTCTTGCATCATTCTCATTTCTTTTCCCACTTTTTCCTCCATTTCTTTATTTGGTTTTAAAAATCCTTCTAAAGTTCCTCTATGGCCTGTGAGCAGCTCATATTTTTCTTGGAAGCTTTTGGTGCAGGAGTTCTGACTTTTCTGTCTTCCTCCTGTTCTGTGCTTTGATCCTTTTTGTGCCCCAAGTAGGAGTATAATGTAGGATTGCTCTGCTTGCTTTGCTTCCCATGCTTGCTCATGTTGCCACTCAATTAATTGACTATTGAGCTTTATGCCACAGTAATATTTTGCTACCAGAGAAGGGAGCCTTGTTCCAATAGCTGGGGTTTTCTCAGCTGCTGGAATTTTTAGTTGGGTGCCCTCTCTGAACACTCCACAGGCTCTGGCAAACTGGTCATGCACCCTAGGACCTCCACCCTAGACAACAATCCAGATGCAAGGAGGTTAAAGCAAGAGTGATTATTCCTCAGACTGGTATATTGGTCACCCTACAATCTGCAGGCCAGGACCTGAAGCAGCTATGTGGCAGCTGCACGGCCGTGGCACCTCTGCTGCTCCTCCCTTCAGGGGGCAAAGGCCAGACGGCACTCCCAAACTCGTTTTCCAAAGTCCACACTGCACTGACCTCTCACTTTTGCCTTGTTATCTATGGGTTGATAAATCTGTAAACTGACACAGCTGCTGGTGATCTGAAGGCCCTCCAGCCAACAGCTTGTTGTGGCTGTCTTGAGGCTAAAATCTCTGGCTCAAGCAGGGCTGGTCTTAGCTCCCAGAGTCCTGCACTGGCCCCTTCCTGCCAGCCTGCCAGGCTGTCTTCAGAGGGAGTTTAGCATCCCTCTGTCATTTTGTGGGTTCTGTAGCTCCAAAATTGGTTTAGAGTCATTTTTTTACATGAATTGGAGGAGGTGGGAGCAGGAGCCATGTAGAAGTTCTGTTTCTACTCTGTCATCTTGACTCTGCCTGACCCTAGAAGTATTTCTAAGAACAGTGGAACAAAAAATCTGTAGCTTGGGAAAAGTATGCTCTGCACCCTAGAAGCAGAGCTCTACTTTATCAGAGAATTAAAAAGTGAAGTGATAAGCTCAAAACAACGAATAAACAAAACCCTTTGACTACAGAAAGATATTATGGTGAAAAGGAAGATCAAAAGTTCTGTTTCTACTCCACCATCTTAACTCGGCCTCTCCCAGTTATTTTCTTCTTTCATGAACAGCTGATCAAATTAACCCCACACCACTCTTCCCTTCCCCACTCCACCCCCTCGCCCAAGCAACTACACTGGTTGCCTATCACCTCTGGAATGAAATAGAAAATGCTCTAGCATTCAAAGCCTTTCATAACTTATCCCCTTCCTATCTTTCCAATCCTTACTTCCCATCAAGTTGCCTTTAATCCAAAGACACTGGCTTCCTGGCTTTTCTGCAGAGAAGACACTCTCTCCTTTGAATCTGGGCATGTTCTTTGGCTGTCCTCCATGCCTGTGATGCTCTATCACCTCAAGTATGGCTATTAACCTCTCTGGCTTTCTTTAAATCCCAATAAAATACCATCTTTTACTGGAAGTTTTCCCAAACTTCCTCTTAATTTCAGTGCCTTCCTTCTATTAATTATTTCCTTTTTTCCTATGTATAGCTTTATTAATAAACATACATACATGTACACACATACATATATGCATATATATGATATATCTGTGTACACATGTGTGTACATATGTCTGATGCTTCCCCTATTAGATTATTAGGTACTTGATGGCACAGTCTGTCTTTTGTCTTTTTTCTATCATCAGGGCAGTGTCTGACCCATAACTTAGTGATTAATCATCTGATGACTTTAATATGAAGTCGTTGTAGATTTGAAGAAAGGACATTTATAGAGAAATTTCAGAGAAAAGTCATAAAGACATTAATTCAATTCCTGCCTAGATCAAGTTATTTAATTTCTCAGCCACTCCAGGTGGCTCAACAATTGCCCAAAAAAAAATTATATCTGAATGGGTGGGGGAAATGTTATATATACCACAATGAATTCACAGATCTAGGTCATGAACATATGAGTGAAGTAAGATGTAGGTAGATAGGTAAGGTTTCACAAGAAAAAGAAGAATTTTCAACATCATTGAGAATTTTACTGGCACTGTTACTTTTTAAATATTAAACTGTCACAAAACAAAACAAAACACCTTGTACTTATGTTAATGTAACAGATGTGAACAAGCAGGCTTGCTTTTACAGTACATATTTCTGTCTTTTTTTCTTTGTTTTTTCTAAAATTAAATTTAAAAAAATCTATATTAACTTGGATCCTTCCGTAATTTTGACATTTCTTAAAATCCCTTTGGTAAAAAAGCTTATATTTCTGACTGATAAAAGAGGAATTTTCAGATTATATCAGATATTTTAGATAAATTTCTTGTCTTTCTTTAAAGAGTTATTTATTCTTTGTGGTCTACTGGCTTCTTCCTGCCAAGTGTTGATTGTTTATGATCTCTAAGGAAGGATAATGACTACAGTAACTCTGAGTGAGTACCTCATCTCAAGAGAACACAAGATTACAGTTTTACAATGATAATGAGATTGAATTAAATTTTGGCTCAGTAATGAATTTACACTGTTTCATTCTTTGTCCTTGCTTCAAACTTTATTTTTAAAATGAAGTATAAGACTCTTAGCAGCTGATATTGTCAGAGTGAATAATGGGAATATTGAGATCTTTTCTCAGGGATTTTGACATAACGTGTACCATGGAAACAGTCTCTGGGCAGCAAAATCATCCAATTTAGAAAAATTCCATTCTGTTACATCCTCTTTACTTTTATTTTAGTGATTTATTTGAGAAAGTCTGCTGTTACCTGCTCTGTTTTTCTCATGTAAGATCCTTTGGGGATAAAACCTAGTAGTATAACCAATGGTATTTTCTGTTTGAATATTGGAGTCAAAATCATAAAATCATAGCTTCGAGACTTTAGAAAGCACCTTATCCAGTTTCTTCATTCAACAATCTCTGAGCAGCAAAGAGTATAAAAAAGAAACCAAGGACTAAGTTAAATTACTTGTTCCATATCTTGCAGCTCATGGGTGGTAAGATTTGGAACAGAATCCAGGTACCCAGCTTTTTAGTCTGTGAACAAAATCACTTCTGGTCTCCTTACTGTTGTTAATGGAATTCCATGCTCTGTCACTTGCTATTGCTCCAGTACGTCAAGGTGGAGATTATGTTGGCCTCAGGCTACATTTACCCAAACTAATAGTGACTTCCCTTCTTTCCTAACCTTGCTACTTCTACCCCCACTCTACCCTCTTTTTACCCACAGGCTTTTGGTCTGATTGGAAGAGCTCCCTGGTGATTTTTTTTTTTTTGGTCCACCTTGTTCTCTTTTTTTCCTATGTCCTTTTAGATCTTTGCTGGGTTTATATGTTAGGATATATTTCATGCCATCCTAATTAGAGAGCCACCTCTGCTTAATTTTAAAGTTTCAATCTAGACTTTGAGATTTTACCTTAGATGATATTCTTACACTGGAAAATAAATGAGTCAGTCCTTACCCATCCTTCCCAATCATTCAATGGGACACCTAGTCATCATAAGCATGTTGGTATCTGCCCTACTTCCACAGGATTGCCATTCCCCTCTCCCCTACTTTACATCTCTTGCTCAAAGGATAATCAAACTATTATTATCTCTACAGAAACAAGCATGTGGCCTACTGCTCTGAGTCCACAAACAATCCCTGTGACTTCTATACCAAAGCCCCTGTCCCTAACCACCACCCTGCATTTCATGGTGTATTTCCTTACAAAGTGAATTCATCAGTGGTAGGAGATGAGCTATTGTGTTATAAGAAATGAGGAACTCGATCATCTTAAAAAAGCATGGATAGACTTGCACAAAATAATGAAGAGTGAAATGAGTAGAACCAAAAGAAAGTTGTGTATAGTAACAACAATATTGCTTTAAGAACAATTTTTAATGACTACCTCATTTTGATTCTCATAAATACTCAACTTAGCTACAAAGAACCTATGAAGGAAGATGCTATCTGCATCTAGAGAAAGAACTGGTAAATAGAAATATGTATAGAATGATATCACAGTTACATATATATTTTCTATCTAATGGTAGTCATATCTAGGGTGGGGGGAGGGAAAAAGAAATAAAAAAGAAAGTTACATGATAATTTTATGCATTTAAAAGGAATAACAAATTATATATGATAGATTAGTAGTTCCATGTGCTATCAGCTATGCACTCTCATCCACACCCTCCACCCCCATTCTAGTATGTTATGGAAATGCCAGTTTTATTTTTTAAGTTCAGAATAATATAAAATAAAATTTATATCTCCATTACCTTTTTTGGTGCCTGGCATTTCATAAGTACTTAAAATTCATGTTTATTCATTAATTTATGGTCTTATTAATTAAGATCAAATTATTCACACCATTACAGACTTCCTCAAATCTCAAGACCTCCAGATCAACCATCAAACTTCTTTTCCATGATCATAAATCTATTTTACCAATCATTATTTATTTAAAATATTTTCAGATATGTTACATGCAAATATTTTTACTCCCAGATTAACATCATGTATAATATAGGTTCTAAGCTCATGTTTGATGCCTTGGCTTCTCCTGATTTAATCGTATTCAGATTCCCATTTACAAGGTTTCTTGCTACATACCCTTGCTGTTGGTTTTGCATTAACCTTTAAAATGCCTGTTACTTTATTACTTTTTAAAATTAAATTTCATCTTTTGTCACTGGTAGAATGTTTTGTTTAGTGCCAATAGGTGGTTTATCTTTCTGATTTCATAGACCAATATTCCCTGGGTGGAAAATCAAGTGATACTAACTTTGTGATCAATTCCTTATTTCTCTTTGAAGGAGAGACTTGTAACGAAGCTTTTCACCCAATAATCACACAGTGACTTTGGGTCACCCCAAATATCTTTGTTTTAATTATTGTTTGACTGCTCCCATATCTGGATTTAGTGTGTCCTGATCACATACCTCCTGTTTTTTTGTCTGAAGGACTGGCTTATTGTCTCTTAGATCTTTTGCAATATTTTTTTACAATAGTTTTACAATTTTAATTTTTTAAATAATATTTCAGAGCATTAAATCTGAATGTAGAATTAGAATATATATTAAAGGTCATCTCAGAGATCATTTCATGGATGAAGAAATGGGAAGACTAGTATTGAGAGGAGGATGTAGCTGAATTTAAGTTACTTGTCTAACTTCTTACACATAATAAATAGCAGAAGTGAAATATAGATACAGTTTCTCTCGATTACAGCAGAATTTTGAATGTACTAGTGTATTTCCAAGCCCCTCTCAGCAGAAAGAAGCCAGAATAATTCCTTCTGAGATGCCTTAGTTTGGGAACAGATTTATCTGGGAAATGGAGGGGTAGTTTCCTTTGGAAAACTTTCTAGATTTGACCATAACAGCCATGGATACTATTTAGCCTCCTTTTATCTCTTCCCATCATATGACTGTCCCTGTTTCCCCCATAGTAAGAGACTGTAATTCTACTTTATACTATCCCAGTTCTCTATATTAATAAAAACAGGGAAGTCTTATTCTGTCTGTCATTGTATAAGACAATTAGAATTATAGTTGAGGGTTAATAAGGAAAATTAATTACCTAGAAAATTAGATCATTATGTATGTACTTTACAGAAATGTCCATCAGTATCTAGTTTAAGGCAGGATATTTCCTGAAAATATGGAATCACACATTTTAGATCCATAGGCCTTTTACTTTCTCATTTTCTCTGCAGAAGCAAGTGCCAAGATCAGGAAAATACAAGAATCCAGTAAATCATCAAAGAGAAAACATTTTATGAGAATTTATTAACTGTCAGACTTTAGGAATTCAATAATCTTTACATTACTTGAAGTATATAAACATTAGAAAATCATTGCCATATCCTCTAAGGTCTAGTACTTCAGAAAAATGACCTTTTCCATCTTTAGTATTGTTAAACTTTTATTTTTGACCATAGGATAATGACATCATCATACTGACTTCTAAAACACTTCATGCAATGTGCATATAATTTTCTTTAAGCAAGCAATCTTTTTAAATAATTTGTTTTAATATTATTATGTTCAAGTACAAAAACCAGAATTTTAATTTTCGTCCCTGAAAGCAATAGGAATTAATTCATGTCATCTCATCCATCACTTAAAAATTGTATGTATATAATGTTTATCTGCATTGGATTTCTGAAGAGGGGCAACATATTTCCCTGTCAGAGATATACATACATTTTTCTGTCCTTTTTTAATTACTGAAACTTAAATAAACAATAAGAAAAAGAAAAAAATTAATATTGAAACTTAAATACAAAAAAAGAAAAGAAAAAATATGACAGTCATGTAAAAAAAACTGAATATAAGAGAGGATTTGAAATATATAGGAATAAATTTCCATTTCAAGAAAGCCTGTATAATAAATACTACTCATTGAGTTGAGTACTTTCCATTTTATCTTTACTTCCTTCTAAGTTTTCTTTTCTGTGCAATTTTTATTTTGTTCCTTTTTCCCCTCCCCACCAAAGAAGCCTGCAAGTAAGATCAAATGTATTTGTATGTACCTATAGACATATAGATACATATACATACACACATACATGTGTACATGCATACATACATAGAAATATTCTTTCCCTAACAAATTCTTTTTCTTAACTTTGTCCTTATGTGTGTGCATATCTCTTATTTCCTATCCCTTCCAACTCCTAATTTGTACTTCTAATTACTTGCTACCTTGTCCTCCTATTTGCCTAACTCCCTTTCAATGATCCCTCTTTTATCCTCCCATTTCTATTAATCCTAATACTCTTCTATGCCCCAACTTTATCCTATTCCCTCACCCTCCCAATCCAGAGATTCCTCCCTTATCCTCCCCCTTCCATATTCCCTTAGCATTTTATTTCTCTCTTAATTTAGAAGCCTTTTATCATCTTGTGTGTGTGTGTGTGTGTGTGTGTGTATATCCCTTTTGAATCCATTCCTGAGGAAAGTAGGTTTCCAGAAATACCAGCCCTCCTCCCCCATCTAATTCCTCTCTGTCTGTTAATCTTCTTGTACCTCATTTGTATAAAATAATTACTCTTTTTAGCTCTGCTTAAATGTTTTTCCTTTGTAAGTCATATCATACTGAGGTCAACCCCAATCTTTCTTATGAACTACCTAATTACTAATAACAATCTTAGACATAAGTTTTACATTTCACATACATAAACATTAAATAGCCTGTCCTTCTTGATTCCCTTGTGATCAGCCTTTGGTATGTGCCTTATGTTTTGTTTGGCTCTTTTATAATGTTCAGTTTTGTTTGTTTGTTTTATTTCAAAGGGGAATCCATGGAATTTTATTGAAATGAAAGAGTTCCAAATATTCCTGATGAAAACTTAGAGCTGCTTAGAGTTTCCAATGTGTAAACACTACATTCAACAGAAGGCAGCCCAAGATCCCAGGTGGAAACTTGTCTAAATCTATTTCTGGAACTAGATTCCCATCAGTGAACCACTCCCAAGAATCATCATGAAAACGTAGAGACCTAAGGAAAGTTATAAGGTAGAAGGTGGATGTCAACAGATGGAGAAGGGTAGATTCTGCTGATCCCAAGGACTTTAGTGGATGGGAGACCTCTGTCTAAGAATAGTAGATAAGACCCTTGGAGACAGAAGAAGTTATATCTTGACTTAAGGGCACTGTCAACCAAATAGGTTTTATTAACTTATTTTGTGTGTGTGTGTGTGTGTGTGTGTGTGTGTGTGTGTTTCATTCACCGTAATCAAGTAAAAATCCTTTGTACTTTGCATTTTTCACCAGGTAAAAATAAATAGTGTCCTTGTATTTCTAATGTTATTAGTCTGATTACTTACAGTCAAGCTTAAGGTCCTATACCTTTCTTTGTGGAGAATTAAAAGCCAAATTCTGATGTCACCTGGGGAACCCATGATTTGATGACAAAAATTGCTTTGAGAGGCAAAACTGTATTCTGAAAAGAACTTTTGATGCATTAAAAAAAATCCTGAAAGTCTGAAAGTTCATTAAATGTCCATTTTTTTTCTTTTTCATTAAGGATTATACTTAGCTTTGATGGGTATGGGATTTTTGGCCAGCATCCCAGTTTGTTTGCTCTTCTATATGTAATGTTCCAAGACTGAAGTCTTTTAGTGCCACCACTGCTAGGCCTTTGTGTGGTTCTAATTGTGGCACTGCCATATTTAAATTGTGTTGTTGTTGTTGCTGTTTTCCCCATTATTGCCTGTGATATTTTATCCTTGAGCTTCAAGTTACAGAATTTTACTCATATCCCTATGGGTTTTTCTCTAGGATCTCTACCAGGTGGTGATTGGTAGATTTTTTTTTCTATTTCTACTTTCTCCTCTTGTTTCAATGCTTCAGGACAATTTTCTTTAATTATTCCTTGTATTTTTTTAATCAAGATTCTTCTTTTTTTATCTTAGCTTTCAGTTAGTATGGTTATTCTAATGTTTTCTCTTCTTGAGCTGCTCTCCAGATCAAATAGTTTTTCTTATGAGATGTTTCAAATTCTCTTCTATTTTTCATTCTTTAAATTTTATTATTTCTTGATCTCTTATGACTTCACTGGCTTCCCCTGGGCCATTTCTGATTTTTTTTTCTTTTTGGAGGGCAATTGGGGTTAAGTCACTTGCCCAAGATAACATGGCTAGTTTTTATGTCTGAGTGTTAAGTGTCTGAGGTCAGATCCAAACTCAGATCTTCCTGACTCCAGGGCTGGCGCTCTACTCACTGTGCCACCTAGCCACCCCTACCATGTCTGAATTTTTTTTTAAAGCAATTGGAGTTAAGTAACTTGCTCAAGGTTACACGGCCAGTTATTTCTGGGTGTGGTGGTAAGTATCTAAGGCCGGATTTGATCCCAGGTCATCCCGACTCTGGGGCCAGTGCTACTACTCACTGTGCTACCTGGCCACCCCCCATTTCTGATTTTTAAAGAGCCATTTTCTTCCTTAAGATTCTGAACCTGCTTTTTCTAATTGACTCTTTTCATAATCTTGCTTTGTTTTAAATTGTTCTTATAATTTATTTTTTTTTCCTCAGTCTCATTTGATTTTGAAAGTCTTTAAAAATTCTTCTATGAATTCTTTTTGAGCAGGAGACCATTTGATGTTACTGTCTGGTATAGAAACAGGTTTCTTTGCTTCAGTATCTTTCTCTGAAAATGAACCCTAGTCTTCTCTATTGCAATAGTAACTCTTGATGTTTAGATTCTTTCTCTTTTGCCTCTGCATTTTAAAAAATTTGTAATAGGTTAGTTAGTTTGTTTTATATAATTATTCTTAGTTCTGGTGCATGGAAGAATAGTGCCTCTGTCGTAAGATCTCCTTCAGTTCTCCTATCTAGTTTGGAATTGGAGTAAAGACCTCCATCCTCCTATAAATGCCCACAGCCATCAGAGTTTCCACCCCCCTGCTTCTGTGTTCACCCGATGTGTGCTAGCTCCTTCCTACCCCTTTCTCCATCTCTGCAGCACAGTTAGATCTGGCATTCATTGTCAGAAGAGGTTCCCTAGATCTTTCCAGGCTCAGATGAACAACACTCCTCACTGTTGTAGGGTAAAAAACTTCCCATGGCAGCCACTCAACCCAACTAGTCCCAGAGTTTGCTGCTTATTGTTTAAGTCAATGTAGCCTGGACTTGTTGGCTCTTCACAGGAACCACACCTAGTCCTGGGACTTTTCTTCAGATATTCTTCAATTGTACCAGGAGGAACGCTGTTCTTCACCTACTCTTATTTATTTTTACCACTCAAAATTTGCTCTGAGGCATTATTTCTTTTGTGGAAGAAAATCTTGAGAGCTTGGAATTTTCTGACCTTTTCTGCTGTCTTCCAAGAATCCTTTCTCAATAGCATAATTTCTTAAATTAAGCAAATGAGATTACCTGTTTTCACTTGGGGAAAACAAGCTAATACATGAATAAACATTTATTTAGGGTCTAGTCTCTGCTAAGCATTGTGCTAACAGCTGTGGATAGAAAGAAAGGCCAAAAAAATAAGCCTTACTCTCAGGGGGATCAAGGTCTAATGTGGAAACAACTATGGACAAATAAGCTATACAGGACATACAATAATTTGGAAATAGCCAATAGAGAGAAGTCACTAACTTTAAGGAGTATTGGAAAAGGTTTCTTCTTGTTGATAGAATTTTATCTAGTCCCTGAAGGAATCCAGGGAAATCAGAAAGTTGGATATGGAGAGTAGAGAATTCCAGGTATGGGGAACACCTAATGAAGATGAATGGAGTTGGGAAGAGTATCTTGTGGGACATACAATACAGACTATTAAGTGGTGATTGGTTTAGGTTCCTTGAAAAGTCTCTTAAAAACTTTTGTCAGGAGTTAGAACCTAAAAATTCTTTCTGAACTTTGCACAGGACTCTCAAGTTCCTTCCTGTTTCTATCTGGCACATTTATTTCTTGCAAACACACCTGATGACATGGTGGATGCCTCCTGCATTCTCATAATACATTTAAATACTTTGACGCTATTTGCCAGGCCATCTGACATTCCTCTTATTCTCTTGAGAGCCTCAGTCTCTGTGTTCCAAAGGAACAAGGAACCGCATGTAAATTCTGTGGGCAGGAGGCACCATGAAGCCGTGGTTACAATACTGGTCCTGGAAGCAACGTAAGTGGGGTTCAAATACAACTATGGACTCATGAAGTAGTCTCTGCATATCACTCTGAGGAGATCCCCCAGTAGAGATTTGTGCACAAGGGCAAGTGGAAGAAGGCTACATGGAGACAAAAAGGACTTCTAGTGAACTGAAATATGTTTTAGTCCTGCCTCATGTGTGTTCCCAGCCTCTGTGATTTCCTTCTCAATTTGATTCCACTTTTCCTATAGATTCTATGTGTATTTATGGGAAAATATAGTGCTGATTTTTGGGGAGGAGGGAAGGTTTATACCAACTATTCTTATAATACCGGTTTTTTTTTAATCTTTTTGGAGGGGGGAAGGCAAGGCAATTAGGGTTAAGTGACTTGCCCAAGATCACATGGCTAATAAGTGTTAAGTGTCTGAGGCCAGATTTGAACTCAAGTCCTCCTGACTCCAGGGCTGGTGCTCTATTCACTGCACCACCTAGCTGCCCCTATACTTCTTTCTTAATTGCCTTATGGAGGCTCAAGAGCCAGAAGGTTGGAGGGTGGGGTAGCTGCATATAGGATTGCTCTTAGAACCCTAAGAGTTGTTGTTTTGTTGTTTTTCAGTCGTATCCAATTCTTTGGGACCCCTTTTGTTTTTTTCTTCTCAAAGATACTGCAGAAGGAGGCACTGAACTCTTGAGTATCTATGCTGTGTCCCTGAATACAGTAGTGAAAAGTGTGGTATTCAAAAGCAAACATACTTAATGAAATAGCAGTTAAAAGAACTGGCAACAAAGCATATTCATCATAAGTATAGAGCTCTAGGCTATACTCATAAAAATCATATGAAAACATAACAGAATCAGGATGAAAGTGACCAGGGCAGGCTCATAGAAGTGTGTTCTTGGTGGGAAACAAACAAACAAACAAAAGGAAACAAGGAAAAACAAACAAATAAAAAACTATGTGGCTAGGGCACACAGATGGAAATCATTTCACTTTTTTTTGTGGTAGAATTTTACTGCTCCCACCAGACTTGTTCTCAACTAGTCTCCACTATCTAGCTAATCTCTGCCAGCTGCTCCCTGGACATATGATTTGTAGCCAGATTCTATTTTCTGGTCTTTGATATCAATCCCTCAACTAGTTGCATATGTTTCATTACATGCGGAATTGTCCATTTGGTGATATGACCATGAAATTTCTATTTTATTACAGCCACTGGTTCAGGCGAAGTCCTTCACTACATTGTTATCTATTATTCCCTAGTTCATGTGGGTCAAAGAATCAAGACTTTTAATTTATCAGCTCTTTTATAAAAAGACATTAGCCCAGTATGTTCTCTGGGGTTCAGAAGTTTTCAGTAAACAAGTAAATTGTTATTTTAGCAATACTTATGTTTGATGAACTTTATGTTGGTTTGTAGTACTCACTACTGTACCTCTTCTCATAAAAATAAATAATGTCTTTAGTGTCTGTGTCCCTAAGTTATAAAGAAGCATTTTTATGGTCTGTGAGCAAGAGACAGCCTATTGTGGTAGGTATAATATGTTACTATTCTTGGAGTCAGCATGAGTGGAATTCAAATGTTTTTATGGGCTAAAAGAAAAAAAAAGTGTACCCTGGGAATCAAATTGGCAGGTCCACTCAACAAAGAGTTATGCCCAAGGCTTTTATCATGCATTTCCAAATTTTACAGAGTAGTCACTTGTATCAAGTCTTACTCAAATGATTGGGTTGCATAGTTCAGTTATAAAGAGAACATTATGTGGTTTTTGTGATTAAATTCATTGAATAGCATTATATCGCAGTATATTATTCCCCTTATATACATGTGATAAGATCCTGAAAATTTATAATATGGATTATTTGAACCAAATCATATTGTCAATAAAATTTCAGAAATGCTTTTCAAAATATATTTTGCCTGCACCAAGTTTAATTAAGTCAGTCCATCAACAATATATATTAAAAATCTATGAGAAGCAGAGGTAAGATGAATGAGTAAAGGCAGGGTCTGGCCTGAGCTCTCTCCAAACACCTTTAAATAATGACTCTAAACAAATTCTAGAGTGGAAAATCCCCTGTACAAAGATGTAGTGAAACAATTTTCCCCACCCCAAGACAACTTGGAATGTCAGCAGGAGAGGTCTGTTGTACCAGGGTAAGAAAGGAGTGCAGTCCAGCACAGTTCTTAGTCTTCCCATAGATAGAAAGGAGACTTATGGTGATTCATTAAGTAAACATTTATCAGTTCCTACTGAGTGATATGCAATGTGCTTAGCACTGGAGCTACAAAGTCATAAACAAAACAGCCCTTTCCCTAAAATATCTGACACTCTACTAGTGTTGGATCCCTCAAATCATTGCAAATATGTCAGTGCAGGATTCTAAAACCATTACAAGAAGAATATGGTAATCTTGTGTTCAGGGATAGCCTATAAATTAAATAGTAAATTCGACATTAAACCTGGTACTCACTCCCAATTTAGATCCTCTAGCTTTTGACCACAGGTTACCTACTAATTTCCCCGAAGAATGCCACAGTTCTTAAACTGGTTTTAGAAAATGATCTTGATGTTGCATTTTTTTCAGGACTCTTTTCTAGATTTTCCTTCCCAATTCTCATCTCCACAGATAAAAGTAGGCTTGTGAAATTCTGCCAATATCTCCTGGATATGTGCCTTAAGTTGACATTTATTTTGCTATTATCCTCTCAGTACCATGGACTATGATAGTTTCTGATAAACCTCATCAATATGTTGAGAGAGCTACTGGAAAACCTATTTTTCTTCTGTGAAAGCACCAAGGATTAACTGGAGTACCTATTATCCTTTCTGTCAGCATCAGCAAAGGTCTCAGTGGATAAGAACTGCGTCTTATTTCCTTGATTTTCTCCATTAAAAACGTTAATTTCAAATTAAATTTTAATGAAGTAATTTCCTCTCCCATATAAATTGACAAAGAATAAGAATGACCTTTATCATTTTTTTTCTTGGGTGGAACAAAATTCTCCTAAAAATGCAGGCAACTTATGAGACTTTATGTTTAAGTTTAGAACTGGTTTGTTTGAACACTTACTTTGAGCCTTTCTTATGAATAAGTGAAGTTAGGTATTCATGTAAAGATGGGAATATTTTCACTCAATCTTCACGTCTACAGTCTTGCTATTTAATTCACAAATCTTTTATTTAAAAAAATACAAAAAACTCATCAATAACTCATGGATGCTAAAACATACATGAGTTTTTCTTTTTTAAATATTATTTTTTGTAGACCTGAGGAGCCTCCTAGCATACATATTAATGCAATTCTTAAATGGCAAGAAAAAATGTATTTAGAGAATACATAGTACATATCTTTCATAAAAGTACTAAAACTCATACTAATTAATTTTTCACATATGAGCTAACAACAAGCAATTTAGCACAATTAGTTCTCACTGAATTACAGCAGAATTTTAACTAAAATTTAGCAGGGATTCAAATCAGTCCTACATTTGACATGTATTTGCATTTAAATTTATTTTAACATTGTTTCTAAATTATTAGTTATTCAGGGAGTAAAATTTATGATTATTACATTGAAGCTTTAATGAAAAAGGGTTGAGCATATTTTAATATAATTTCATGATTATGAGAAATGAGGGTAGATTAACAATGAAAAATGCATAATACTATTTTTCATTATAGCTGGGAGGTTAAGGAATTAATATTATAGAATAAGAAATGAAAATATGCTTCTCATTTTAGAAACCAGTGTTTAGATCAATGTAATCAACTAAGCTTTCAAATACAATGTCATCTAGTCATCAACTGGTAATATACCTACATTTGCATCTCTTCATTAGATTAAACTATGATTCATGTTATCTAAATAAGAATTAGATTATAGCATTCAGTTATTGTTATATTACTTTATGCCAAAATATGAGTGATTGTATAATCCAGTTCTTTATTTCACTTTGTTATCATAAGGATTAGTTGATTCCCATCATTAAAAAATAAATAAATATAATATTGACTTTCCCTACAGGTTCAACCCTTACACACTGATTAGTTTTACTTAGGAGCTATATCTACAATTGGAGAAGCTTACATAACTGCGTGGATAGTAATGAATAAATAATGATCTAAAATAAATTATTCTTGGTGAGAAGAATAACTGATTAATGGAAGTTTTAGGCTAGATTTAGGTATAAATTTGAAGTTATGAATCATGGAATACTATGATTCTCTAAAGAATGAAATTTTTAGGTGAGCCAAAAGAGAATATATAGAGATAAATGTTTGGCATAAATAGGCTTTAGGATATTAAAATGTTGAGTTATAACCATGATGTGGGATGTATTTTATTCAAGAAATTTATGTTAAAATGGAGGTGGGCCAATGAAATAATGAACATGAAGGTCAATTAAAGGTTAGGCCAATTACTGATTCTTTAAAAAAAAAAAAGGCTTAAAAGCTCAGAAGATCTGTAGTATTTATTATAGATACTCAAAAGTGATTTCATGAATATATATGCATGTACTTATATATGTATATGTATACACACACATCTCACAAAAGACAAGAAGGTATGTGTGATGGTGATTTACAACACTGGATAAAGTTTATGATTTATATACCATTGGTCACCATTGACAGGAACATGGATACCCTGAAGCATATCAAAATAGCATTGGGTTAGTTGTTCAGGCAACTACTGTAAAGAAAACCAAAATAACATGACATTTATTAAGTACCAACTATGAGTTCCATCTTGTTAGGCACAAAGATTAAAAGAAAACAAATAAAAGATACCACCTCAAAGTACTTATATTCTATAGGAACAGTAGGGCATGGCGAGGTATGGAGAGGTTGAAATCTAAACAGGAAACCTTTCCATTTACTTTTAATTGCACTGCCTTCCTTCTGTTAATAATTTCTGTTTACTCTGTGCACAGTTTAGTTTGTATATATTTGTTTGCATGTTGGCTCCCCCATCTGGTTCTGAAGTTCATAGATTGGACCACAAAGACCCTGCCCATTTTCCACTTAATGGTTATGTTTTGGACCCATATGTAAAGCCAATCATGAGCAGCTCTCCTGAGGACTGCTGCTGTGAAGTTTTAAGGATCTAATTGCATAATA
The DNA here is from genome assembly GCF_028583685.1 of Petaurus breviceps papuanus. Classification (NCBI taxonomy): domain Eukaryota; kingdom Metazoa; phylum Chordata; class Mammalia; order Diprotodontia; family Petauridae; genus Petaurus; species Petaurus breviceps. Next base: position 4,773,588 of record NW_027186315.1, on the reverse strand, counting down.
TAATGAACTTTCTATGTATTCAGCAATAAAAGCAAAGCAAAATATTCAAAAAACTTAAGCACAACATTCACAATAACATAACATGACAACTTATTACTAAGGTGGCCATATAGTCTTAAATAAAACATATCCTTCAATATGTCACAATCTCCTCAATCAATATAGAGTACCCAAATCAAGTCTTCTTTCATCTTGACTCCAGGATGGCTTCCAATCATTTTTAAACAAATCATCCTTAAGGAGTAGTGGAAAGTACACAGGCCATCCACCCCTAGGTCACAGTAAGTTACAATATCACCAGTCAGCACTGAGTACCCTAGTAAAGTCTCCTTTCATCTAAACTTGAGTCTGACTTGCAAACCCCATGACTACTCTTCCATGTTCCCAGCTCTTTCCTTTATTCTACCTACTGTTGTCTGGATTCACAGGTAGGCAGCTTTCCTCTCCTGTTCCATATCACAGCTTATGGGAACTGTTCCAACCCAAACTCTTCAGTTTCTGTTTCTAGGAAAACAAAGCTCAACTTTGTTTTCTACAGCAATATTTATACATATATCGCCAGCACTATCATCTCAATTCACTTTCTGTCTGAGAAATCAACAACAATCCATAGAATACTTCTGTCTGCCAAATTTTGAATTACAAATTTTCTCCCCAAACCCACCGCCCCAAAATAGCAGTCCCATAGGATATCCCCTCCTCCAATATGCTCTCTCCCATATTTTCTCCCATATACCTTTCGACTTTTCCAGGGGATCTCTATGCCCCAGTGCCTATATATGTTATTTCCCAAATACATGTAAAATAGTATTAATAATAGCATATATAGAGATATATGTGAATATTTGATTTTAAAACATTAAATTCCAGATTCATTCCCTTCCTCCCTTGTCACCCACCCTTACTAGGAAGATAAGTAGTTCAGTATAGGTTGTACATGTGTGGCTAATGCAAAACAATAACATAGTAGATATATTGTAAAAGACTGACTATATTTCCCTCCCTCCTATCCCACTTCCCACTTGTTCTATTCTCTACTTTGATCCTATCACTTTTCAAAAGTGGTGCTTCCAACTTCCCACCCCCCCAGGCTGTCCTCACTTCCATCATCCCCCCTCTAACCCCCTTCCCCCTCTACTCTCCTGGAGGGTGAGATACCCTATTTAGTGTGTATTTCATTCCCTCCTCAAGCCAAATTCAATGGGAATAAGGTTGACTCATTCCTTTTTGCCTTCCTATTTTCCCCTCCATTGTAACCAATTACCCTTGCCTCTTCTATATGAGATAGTTTACCCCATTCTGTTTCTCCCCATCTCCTCTCATGATATTCTTAATTTCACCTTTTAAGTATCATCCCTTCCTGTTAAATTGGTCCTGTGCCCTCTATCTATGTATACCTGTAAACATATATACATACATTCACATATGTATTCATATGCCCATATACCCTCATATACAGACTTATATATATTTCTGTTCCCTTCAACTACTGCAAAAAGTTTCATAAGTTACAATTATTATTTTTCCATGTAGGAATGTGAATAGTTCAACTTTGATAAATTCCTTATGATTTATTTTCCCTGTTTACCTTCTCATACTTCTCTTGCTTCTTGTATCTGAATGTCAAATTTTCTATTCAAATCTGTTTTTTTTTTCAGCAAGAATGCTTGAAAGTCTTCTATTCCACTGAATGACCATATTTTCCCCTGAAACATGATACTCAGTTTTGCTAGGTAGGTGACTCTTGGTTTTAATCCCAGCTCCTTTGAGCTCTGGAATATCATATTTCCAAGCCCTTCGATCCCTCAGTGTAGAAGCTGCCAGATCCTGGGTTATCCTGATTGTGTTTGCACAATATTCAAATTGTTTCTTCCTGGCTGCTTGTAATAGTCTCTCCTTAATCTGGGAATTATGGAACCTGGCTATAATATTCCTAGGAGTTTTCTTTTTGGCAACTTTTTCAGGAGGTGATCGGTGGATTCTTTCAACCACTGTTTTGCCCTCTGGTTCTAAAACATCAGGACAGTTTTCTTTGCAAACTTCCTGGAGGATGATTTCTAGGTTCTTACTTTGATTATGACTTTCAGGTAGTCCAATAATTTTTAAATTATCTCTCCTGGATCTCTTTTTTAGGTCAGTGGTTTTTCCCATGAGATATTTCACATTGCCTTCTATTCTTTCATTTGTTTGTATTGTTTAACAGCATCTTGATTGCTCATAAAGTCATTAGCTTCCATTTGTTCTGATCTAATTCTGAAGCAATGATTCTCCTCATTGAGCTTTTGAGATTCTTTTTCCATTGGGAAAATTTGGATTTTTTAGGCATTCTGCACCTCATTTCCTTTTTGAGCATCTTTTGCCATTTGAGGTAGTCTATTTTTTAAGGTATAATTTTCCTCAGTCAGGTTGTTGAGTCTCATTTCATAATTTACTTCCATTGTTTCATTTCTCTTCCCAATTTTTCCTCAACTTCTCTCATCTGCTTCTTAAGGTCCTCTATGGCCTGTAACCAACTCATATTTTCCTTTGAAACTTTTGGTGCAGGAGTTTTGACTTCACTGTCTTCCTCCTGTTCCATTCTTTGATTCCTTTTGTCCCCCAAATAGGAGTCTAATGTTGGAATCTTCTGTCTGCTTTGTTTCCTTTTCCTGGTCATGTTGCCCCTCAGTCACTTGACCCCTGGGCTTTTTGCCACAATATGACTCTGCCACCAGAAAGGGGAGTTTTCATCCCAAAAGCTGGGGTTTTCTCAGCTGCTGGAGTTAGTAGATGGGTGCCCTCTCTGATGTCTCCACACACTCTGGCAGGCTGGACACACACCCAGGACCTCCACCATAGATGGCAATCCAGAACCAAGCAGGTGAAAGCAAGAGCAATTACCCCTCAGACTGGTGCTTGGTCCCCCTAAACTCTTCAGGCCAGGACCTGAAGCCGCCGCCGTGGCACTGGCTGACTGTGCAGTGTCTCAGTGGCTTCTCGGCCCTGGGGCAAAAGTCACGCACTCCCACTTACTGGGTCCCAAAGTCCAGACTGCACTGACTTCTCACTTTGTCCTTTGCATCTATGTGTTGATAAATCTGGAAATGGCCACAGCTGCTGCTGATCTGGAGTCCTTCCAGCAGGCGACTGGTCAGACCCACCCTGGGGCTAAAGCCTCTGCATGGGGCTGGGCTCAGCTCCCAAAACACAGCACTGGCTGATTCCTGTGGGAGGTTAGCTTCTCTGTCTCATTTTGTGGGTTCTGAAGCTCCAAAGTTTGTTTAGAGTCCCCTTTTTACATCGATTGGGGAAGGTCGAAGCCAGAGCAGTGGGGTGGTCCTGCTTCTACTCTGCCATCTTGACTCCGCTCCCCAAATACTTCTGTCTTACAAATATCACAATTTAACAAATAGAATGCTTCTGTCTGACAAAGTAACACAAATCAACAGACAGAATACTTCTGTCTGACAAAAGTAACACCAACACAGAACAACAGACCGAGCAACAGAGTGCTGATACCACAAACATTCTCTCTCTTAGCTCTGCTTGCTGCTGGCCCATGCTTGAGCTTTTATCTGCTCTGCTCCTTCCTGTTCCACTCTTTCGACAAGTTCTTCTCACAGTGGGCTCCATGTGATGACGTTAGGCCTATTAAGTGCAGGGAAGTTCTCCAAACTCCCCTAGAACTACTAAGGGTAACACAATGCATATTGTTTCCAACCTAGACTTGACACATTCAAAAAGGAGGCTCAAAGGGACTTGGATAACTGAAACAAGCAGCAAAGTAATGCTTTGCTTGCCCTTATACCATATATTTGCATTTTGATTAGAAGAACAGCACAAAAGACTTGACAAATTCTTTGCCAAACCTTCAACTTGCTCTGTATCTAATATTCTTAGTTACACTTTCAAAAAACCTTCATTACCTGTTCTTTTTTCAACAATAACGGCTTTTAATGGACATTGCTTTGCTATTAAGTGCTCGAAGGTTATTTGTTAAATGTGTTCTAGAATTTTGCTAGTACTAGATGTTATACTGATGTAGTACTACTTCTCTCATTTTTTTTCCCTTTAACTCTGTCATGTAGGGAGGCAAGGTCTACATAAGGTTTTCAAGGATCTGGTGCCTAGTACCATTTGGGTTTTCAGTTCTGATTTACTCAGGAGTAAGAAAGGGGGAGAGTGAATTTGAGGATCAAAATGTAAGACAGATTTCAGGAAACATGCTAAGGAAGGACAAAACCCTCTCATAGAGCAAAAAGCCAATCCTTTTCTTGATTCTGCTTTTCAGTATAAATATGAACTGTGAAAACTAAGTCTGACAATACTTCTTTTCATTCTGGAATTTTGGTAGAAACCAACAGAAAAGATGAGAAAAGAAGAGGGAGGGAGGGAAAGAGAGAGGCAGAGAGAGAGAGAGAGAGAGAGAGAGAGAGAGAGAGAGAGAGAGAGAAACAGAGAAACAGAGAAACATAGACACAGAGATGCAGACACAGGGACACAGATGCAGAGAGAGAGACACAGACAGATCTGGAATGTGGTAGACGAGCATTTATAACAACGTTGCTTTTAAAATTTTTAGTGTATTTTCTTCCTTTCATTGCAAATGAGATTCACAAAATATTGGCTTGTTTATTCACTAAGTAAACATTATCTGAGTAGCCATTATGAGAACATGGCTTTGATTCAAAGAGATCATCTTGTATGTTTTAAAATAATTGTTAGTGTATTTCAAGGGACAGAAGCAGTGAACACAAAGAGGACCCATGACTTCAGCCTAAACTAGTTGTGCAAAGCTAATATTATTCCTTTCTACAATAACTCCACTGGAAAATAAAGGAATGTTGTATACAGTTTTCCTGATTTTGTTATTGTTGTTGCTCAGTCATTTCATTTGTGACAGGTTCTTCTTGATTCCACTTGGAATTTTCTTGGCAAGTATATTGGAATAATTTGCTTTTTCTTTCTCCAGCTCATTTTACACTTACTTAAGTTTTAGTAAAATATTTAATAATCCCATGCTTTTCCTAAGGAAAATTGTGATGCGAGATGATCAATAATGCAATTGTAACTGAAATCAGTTTAAATGACCAAACTCAAGTAGTAGTCATTAATGCCTCCATTTCAACTTGGAAGGCTGTATCTAGTGAAACAGCCCAGTGATTATTTTTTGGTCCCTGTGCTGTTGAATATTTGTATCAATGATTTTTATCAAATATTTATAAAGTTTTCAGATGACAAAAAATTGGAGAGATAGCTAATACATTGAATGATAGTATCCAAAAATGACAACAAGGTAGAACACTAGATGGATTATGAGAAAATGATATTAAATATAAATACGTGTTAGTTTAAAATTTTACTTCACATGTATGAATTGGGGAAGCCTGATTACATGGCAATTAAAAAAGAAAGTGGATTTGATTATGAGTCACCAGAAAAATAAAAACCCTCTTGGACTGAATTGAGAGACATACTTGTTAGTTAAAGAGGCAATAGCTGCATTTACTTTGTCCTGATTGATATATAGCTGTACTGTTGAGTTCAACTGGGATATTCTGGTATAGGAAGAACATTGACAAGCTAGAAAAGTCCAGTTTTTGTTCCAAAGTCATTTGTTTAATGTGTTCTAGAATTTTGCTAGGACTAGATGTTATACTGAAGAAGTACTACTACTCTCATTTTTTCCCTTTAACTCTGTCGTGTAGGGAGGCAAGGTCTCACTAAGGTTTTGAAAGTTCTGGTGCCTAGTACCATTTGGGTTTTCAGTCCTGACTTACTCAGGGGTAAGTAACGTGGAGAGTCAGATTGAGGATCAAAATGCAAGACAAGTTTCAGAAGACATGCTAAGGAAGGACAAAAACCTCTCATAGAGCAAAAAGGCAATCCTTTTCTTGATTCTGATTTTCACTGTAAATATGAACTGTGAAAACTAAGTTTGACAATACTTCTTTTCCTTCTGGAATTTTGGTAGAAGCTATCAGAAAAGATGAGAATAGAAGAGGGAGGGAGGGAAAGAGAGAGACAGAGACAGAGAAAGACAGACAGAGACATAAAGACAGAAAAAGAGAGACAAACACAGAGACAGACCTGGAATGTGGTAGATAAACATTTATTACAATGTTGATTTTAAATTTTTTTAATGTCTTTTCCTCATTTCATTGTAAATGAGAATCACAAAATATTGGCTTTTTTAGTCACTAAGTAAACATTATATGACTAGCCATTATGAGAACAAAAATGGTGGAGACCTCTAAAATCCATTCTTTATGAAGATTATTTGAAAGATTTAGGAATGTTTACCATGGAGAAAACTCAGAAGGAAATGAAAGTTTTTTTCAATTATTTGAAGATCTGTCATGTGGCAGATGATCAAGTGTTGCCTATTTGGGGCAGCTAGGTGGTGCAGTGAATAGAACACCAGCCCTGGAGTTAGGAAGACCTGAGCTCAAATATGACCTCAGACACTTAACAACCCATGTGACCTTGGCCAAGTCACTTAATCCCAATTGCCCTGCTTCCCCCTGCCTCCAAAAAGCAAACCCAAAACTCAAAAACCAAACAAATGTTGCCTATTTGTCCCTAGAAGATTGAACTAGGAGTAATTCATGAAAGATACTGTACAAAGTCAGCCTTTGAGACAGAGTAAGTCTGAGTGAGCCCCATGTTTTAACCTTGCTAACCGGGCTCAGCCTTTTTACAGAGAAGGTTTAGTCCCCTTAGGATTAATTCTATCTCCTGTAGATTAATCCTATCATCTATAGGCTAATTTTATCTCCCAATGATGTTGTAATGGAGAGGAGCTAAGGAGATACTAATCCTCCTTCTTCAGTGATAGGTCTACCAATCAGGATTGCCTTTACCATCCACTGTGAAGTTGACTGCAAAAACCCTATCATTCACTGTGGCTGCACCCCAGTAAAATCATCTCAGCAGAAACTCTAAACCAGGTGTAGGGTAACAGACAGACCACAAAGACCAAACCCATTGGTGAGTTAGAAGGATGTTTACCCAAACTTGTGAAGACTTCCCTCGGCAGAACAGGAAGATGAGAATAATGTCTTCCAAGGGTCACGAAGGAAGCTAAATCAAGGACTGTGGGGTGCTTATAGCTTGGTCAGAAATGGAAGATGAGGTCATGCACTGCATCCAGGGCCATTCCCAGTCATTCTGACTTTTATTCTGCCACTGGACTTTGATGACTCTGGAAGTGAGAGTGAGGTTAAAGACTGTGCAACTCTGCCTCACTTAAATCCAATTCAAGAGCAAGTCATTACCCTGTGGTGTCATTGGTTCTTTTGGATAATGAAAGATTAATGACAGCCTCCATATATGAACTGTTCTACTGAAGTGCCCACCAGAAATTATACACTAGAGCCCCCTTAAACCTGCTAGAGGGGACCTCTACTGGGTTCCTTGGAAACCACCTAATAGGCTCCAATAGTAAAGAAATGTTTCACCTGCGTTGCTAAAACAAGTCACAGATTCCCATGGATTCAGGTCTGTTTGTGTTTGTATCCAAGGCTTTGCTAAGGAACTATGGCTTCACTTCGCTTCAGTAGAAATAATACTAAGGCTTTGTTTCAATAAGAATAATACTGAGAATGTTTTGCTTGAATAGAAACAATACTGGGAATGCTTTGCCTTAATAAGAATAATACTGAGAATGTTTTTCTTCAATAGACACAATGCTAAAGACATTGTATCCCTTAGAAACATATTCTGTTGCCAGCAATCACATTGTCTATAAAATTATGTCTAACAGAAAGCTCGCGGCTGTCTTTTGGTCTGAGAGGAAGTCCCAGCTGGTTAATAAACTCTCCTATTAAATTATAATTGGCCTAGCTATCCTGTTATATCTCAGTGTCCATTACACTACTCTTGTCTAATAAAGGCAGCTCCATGTTGAAATTTGGTGGCAGGCCCTGCTACAACTGCCTGATACATTGGGGTGTCAATACACTCTCTTTGTCTTATTTCCTGAGATTGCCTTTAATTGACTAGGGCTAGTTCTGAACCAGGATTTTCTTTCAACACTACAAAGAAGTATATTTAGTCTTGTTATTGATGGGAAGAAAAAAAATCTTTCTAATTGTTAAAGAAATACAAAATGGATTAGACTCTTGGAGGAATGTGTTCACATTATTTTATATCTTTGAATTGTCCAATTGGATCCAAGTTACTTCTTTGTGCAAGGCACTGTGCTAAGTGCTGGAGATACAATTAATGAAAAGAGAGATAGCTCTCAAGCTAATGGAATTTATAGTTTAATGAAAGGAGATAATCTTATTGAAGGAGATTGGGTGGCTCAGAGGACAGAGCACTGACCCTGGAGTCAGGAGGACCTGTTTTCAAATCTAGCCTCAGACACTTAACAACAAAAACAGCAAGAACGAAGGGAGATGACATACAATAGGAGTCAGGAAAGTAGGGATGGAAGTGAGGAGAAACCAGGGGTACCTGTCGTTGTTCTGTGGAATTGAATACTTACAGAGTAACAGATACAGAGTGGAGTGAGCAAAAAAAAATTTCTAACCTTTATGAAAGGAATTAGGAGGAGTTCAGTACTCCTCCTTCCAGTCCTCTACTCTGAGGGGAGAAGTATTTGAAGGAGGTATTAATGAAGAACTAAGTTACAACATGGTGACAAAATTAAAGGAGATGAGCTATACCTTGAAATGGCAGCTTATTATGGAGTGGAAAACAGGCAAATCATGAGAAACCTGCTTATCATTTAGGTAATAAAGGATATTCTTTTTTGTTGTTGTTATGATCCCTCCCAACTCTGGAATTTTGTGGTTCTGTGAAAAGTATATAAGTTAATATTACCCTATTTCTAGGGTGGTTAGGCGGTGCAGGGAATAAAGGGCCAGCCCTGGGGTCAGGAGGACCCGAGTTCAAATACGGCCTCAGACACTTAACACTTGCTAGCCATGTGACCTTGGGCAAGTCACTTGACCCCAATTGCGCTTTCTTCCCCCCTCCAAAAAGTAAAAAAATATATATATATTACCCTATTTCTGATATTTTCTTGTCATAGTATTACATTAGTATGTGAGGAACTGTGGGCTCAAACATTTGGTGTATGCCCTTGGTTTAGAAACCAGTGGAGTGAGATTATCATCTGTGGGACTATGGAATAAAGCCTCTGATTCAGAGCTCCTCCTAAGCCTAATGATACCGTGTTGTTTAGGTGCCATGGGCAGCTTCAGTTAGCTAGTGCTCTAACTTCCCCTACTGCCCTTTTCACTGTCTGCCTGCAGTCATCAGATCCTCAAACACTAATAAATAACCTTCTTCTATTTCAGGGTGTCATTTTTAGTAGAACTATCTTGTGAGGATCCACAGAATGTTGGACCCTAACACAGACCTTTATCACTTTATTTCTCTCAGCTTGTCATGGCTCAGCAGCCAATGAAATTCTACCCATCCCATGTCTCAGCTCCTGAATTACTATGATCCTAATTTTGGATCTAGTCAATGTCTCTTCCTTGCTCTAAGGGGAGACAAAATCCCTGAATTTTCCTCCCCCTGTGGGATAGGAAGATGGGAAAAAAATTATCAGATATAATTTTCCTATCTCCCACTCTGAAAAAAAGTACTCCATGAATTTGGAATATGGGAAGAACTCTTTAAGGAAAGAGCCACTTGCTGTTTCACGTTAGCCCTTACTTCCTGCTGGGTTGATTGGTAGGCCCAAATATTATAGGTACTTGATCTTGCAAAAAAGATTTAAAAATCTTTCTTCATTGTGGGGGAGAGGCCAACAAGCCAGATGAAAGTAATTCTAATGAGATAATAGTCCTTGAAAAAGTAATTGATAAGCATTACTAATAAGAATTGGGTATTAGTTTCTAGAATATGAAGTAACAGCCTTTAACTACAGCTCTTTAGGGATAATTATGAACTCTTTATTTTTTTTTCCTTTGTATCACTTTACTTGGCTGAACCCTGATCAGTTTTTCCTATCCTTCCAAGTCTGATGATCATTCTGCTTTGGCATAAATGCATCACTTGTTGGGTGATGCCCTTGAGTCTCCATTAAAGGTAATGTGTGAATATATTTCAACTCCGAAAGATGAGCTCCACTGCTATGTTTACATTTACTAGGCATGCAAGGGCACACTTAATTCAGTGCCATACAGTCTAATGAAATAACATCACTAGAAAAATAGCAATATAATATTCCCAAAGAGAAATTTGCCAAAGTCATTCTCTACAAGGGCAATTCATGTCTTCATTGTTCTAGGGCTGCTACTGACTTTTGGTGCAGTCATCTCATTGTTCTTGTGGAGGCTGCTCCCTAATAACATGTTATTTCTGTTGTTTCATGATTAAGATTTCATCCCATTGCATACATTCAACTTTCTACTGTCAGTCAGCTGCCACTTATTTTATATGGCTTCCTCAGATGAGACCTTGTCATTTGTCCTTAAACCTAGAGCCCAAAGGTTAAGCTTTAAGACTTTTAGAAGTGTGGGGCCTTTATACAGTTAGTAATGAGACCAAGGAAAAATAGCATTCTCTGCATTAAGTTGTATATTTTTTTTAGCTTCCAGAGACTGAGCTCTTTTGAAACATAGAATCAAATCAACTAATGAAATCCTCCCATAAAAAATCAGTTTACCTTTTTTTTTTCTTTTTTTTAAGCAACGGGGGTTAAGTAACTTGCTCAAGGTTACACGGCCAGGTATTTCTGGGTGGGTGCTAAGTGTCTTAGCCGGGATTTGATCCCAGGTCATCCTGATTCTGGGGCTGGTGCTCTTACTCACTGTGCTACCTGGCCACCTGTCAGTTTATCTTTTGAACACACTTCCACCAGACAGCAGAATGAATATCTCTGTTATATGCCTTTATCTTACTTAGGGTTAGAAAATCCTTGCACTGCCCATTTATTCCCTGATAATTATCCTGTCACTTTAAAATTCATTTCAGGGGGTTAAGCCAGAGACATCTCAGAGAGAGATGTATGAGTCAGAGGCACCGTGGTTCCCCTTACTAAGTTCCTTTTCTCATCCTATAGGTTAGAATGCGAATTGAAGAGAAAAAATGTTTAGAATGTTGCAAATCTACGATTTTGCAACCCAAATATTATTCTAGGCTCCAAGTTCCACATGAAAGTTTGTTGAACAACAATCTCTATAAGCCATAGAAGAGTAGGAAAACAAGGTGGAAGAGAAAGGAGTAAAGTATTTGAGTAATTTTTCCTTTACTTTGTCTTTTATCATTGACACTTTTATCAAGAAAAATGTTTTATTTCTTTGTTCAACATACCTAAAGCATTATTTGTCTTTGCTTTCCTTAGTATTTCTGTTAAGGCTTAGCGTTTTCCATTCATTGAGTTTTCCCCAGTATCACCTGGTCTCTTTAGCTAATTTTCAATGTTTATTTACTTTTTCCTCTCCTGTCACCTTAAAAAAAAGATACCCAAATCTTTCCTATCATTTAATAATATATTTGTGTGTATATATATATATATGTGTGTGTGTGTGTACATATTTGTATCCTCCTTAATCTTTCCATTGCTCTTAGTTATTACCTTCTCTTTTTTCCCTTTATCCTCTTATATCCTATTTTGTATATATTTGTTTCCATATAGTCTCCTTGGGGGAAGGATTGCCTTTTGGCTCTTTTTGTACTCCCAGGCTTATTACAGTGCCTGACAAATACATAATAGGCTTCCATTCAAGAAGGACTATCACTTCTGCTGTGAGTACTTGTGTAAACACTTTTTTCAGGGTTGCACATTCGCCTTTGGAGTCCACCTGTCATCCACCTCTCACCTGCAGTTACAAGAAGCTGTAACATGCACAGCAATCACACCCTGTGAAACTGTCTGGCTGATGGGCTTAAACCACTAAACTAAGGTGAAATAACAGATGGTCTCATAAGTGACTTAGGGGGATGTTGATCTCAAGCATGTGATGATTTCCCCTTTCTTCCCTCTCCCCAACCCACACCAGAATAGGAGGATGACAACATTTTTTTTTTCTCTAGTGGCCATTGAAGTTGGCTGAAGCAGTCACTGTTGAACATATGAACTTGCTTAGATATCAAAGACAATGAGGTTGTCCACTGAATTCCAGGCCATTATCAGTCGTCTTGATTTTTATCTTTTCACTGGATGTTGATGACTCTGGAAGAGAAAGTGAGGCTAACTACTTTGCACAACTCTAGCTCACTTAAATTCAAATCATGAGCAAGTCAAAACTTTACCCTCTGATGTCATTAATCCTTTTCAAAAAGGAAGGAATAATATAATGGTTGATTGATTGTTAGATAAATTCTTCTTTTTTTTTTTTGGTACTTGGTCCCATTTCCTTTCCTCTCACTGCCTTTTCAATTCAATGAAGTCTAGCTTCCAAACTAATCATTCAACAGATATTGCTTTCTGTAAATTTAACATTAATCTTTTAAATACCCAGTTTGAACATTTTTCATAAATAATAATCCTCATCCTTCTTGGTCTCTCAAGTATATTATTCTGTGACAGCCTTTTCTTTTTATATTATCTCTTATCTGTTTTTGTTTGTTTGTTATTTAATGCCACTGTTCTGTCTTGGTTTTCTATATCTGACTGATATTTCTTATTCTTTTTTAGTTGCTGGGTCTTTATACATGTAATAACCACAAACTCTTGGTATCCTGTAAAGTTTAGTTTTAGCCCCACTTCAACATTTTTTTACACATTTATTCACTTGGAAAAATTATCATTCCTATGTATAAACTCCCAGCTTACCTTCTTTGAATAAGTGATTCACAGAAAAATCAAACAAAAATAAAGCACCACCATCAACAACAGTAAAAATAGATAAGCCTTTGGTTAATTTGATTAGAGAAAAAGAAGAAGAAAATTAAATTATCAGTAGCAAAAATGAACAGGGTGAATTCACCACCAGTGAAGAGGCAACTACAACAAGAATTAGGAGCTATTTTGCCCAATTGTATGCCAACAAATTTGGCAATCTTAGTAAAATAGATGAATATTTTCAAAAATATAATTATCCATATTAATAGAGGAGGAAATAAAGTACTTAAATAACACCATTTCAGAAAAAGAAATTGAAAAAGCCACCAATGAACTCCCTAGAAAAAAAAAAATCTCTAATAGACCCAGATGGATTTACAAGTGAATTCTATCAAACATTTAAAGAACAATTAATTTCAATACTTTATAGACTATTTGGGGAAAATGGTGAAGGAATCCTAACAAATTATTTTTATGATACCAGTATGATACTCATACCTAAACTTGGAAGATTCAAAACAGAAGAAAATTCTAGACCAATTTCCCTAATGATTATAGAAGTCAAAATTAAAATAAAAGCAAAAATCTTACAGCTACTTATCATGAAAATAATACACTATGACCAAGTAGGATTTATTCCAGGAATGCAGGGCTGGTTCAATATTAGGAAAACAATAAGCATAATTGACCATATCAAGAACAAAAGTAAGAGAAACCATATGAATATCTGAATAGATACAGAAAAAGCTTTTGAAAAAATTCAACACACATTCCTCTTAAAAAACTCTAGATAGCATTGAATCTATGGAATCTTCCTTAAAATGAGAAGTAGTATCTACCTCAAACCATCAGCAAACATCATATGTAACGGGGATAAGCTAGAAGAATTTCCAATAAGATGGGGGGGGTGAAACAAGGATGTTCATTATCACCACCATTATTCAATATGGAATAAGAAATGTTAGCTTTAGCAATAAGAGAAGAAAAAGAAATTGAAGTAATTAGAATAGGCAAAGAAGAAACAAAGTTATCAATCTTTGCAGATGATATGATGATATACTTAAAGAATCCTAGAGAATCAAGTAAAAAACTATTTGCAAAAATAAACAACGTTAGCAAAATTGGAGGATATAAAGTAAGCCCATGTAAATCCTCAGCATTTCTATATATTACAAACAAAGCCAAACAGCAAGAGACAAAAGAGAAAATGCATTTAAAGTTACTGTAGACATTAAAAAATATTTGGGAGTCTACTTGCCAAAATAAACCCAGGAAAAATATGAACAAAATTACTAAATATTTTCAGATAAATAAAGTCATATCTAAATAAATGGAAAAAAAAAACATTAGCTGCTTATGGTAGGTCAAGGTAATATAATAAAAAATGACAATTGTGCCCAAACTAATCTACTTATTCATTGCCATACCAATCAAACTACCAAAATTATTTTATAGAGCTATAAAAATAATAACAAAATTTATCTGGAGGAAAAAAGTATCCAGTGTATCAAGGGAATTAATTACAAGGAATGCTAGGGAAGGTGGTCTAGCCATACCAGAACTTAAATTGTAGTATAAAGCAGCAATCATCAAAACTACTTCATACTAGCTAAGAAATAGATTGGTAGATCAGTGGAACAGGTTAGGTACACAAGACACAGTAGTCAATAACTATAGTAATCTACTGTTTGATAAACCCAAAGCCTCCAGCTTCTGGGATAAGAATTCACTATTAGACAAAAATTCCTGGGAAAACTGGAAAATAGTTGTAAAGCCAAACATGAGCAGCTTTTCAGAAGAATGCTGCTGTGAACAGCTTTTGAGGTTCTGAATACACAGTATAGTGAACACTCAATTTATTCCATAAAAATCAAAGCAAAACTTTCAAAGTACAGCATTCACTATGTTACAACTTATCACAGAAACTCAAAATATAGCATTCACAACAACTTATCAAAGTTTTCAACAAATAACAATCATTTAATAACCCAGTCATTCAATCATCCTTAAGGAGGTTTGTCTTCTCAAGGAACACAAAGTACAACAATTCTTCACTGATGGGACACACTAAGTTAACTCAATCAGTCTCTTATTCAGTCATCAATCACTAAGTAAAATACTTTACTCAATCAATCATTCAATTAATTCAATCATTCAATCACCCTTCCTTATTCACTCTTCAATCATCAGAAAATTCACAGACCACCCACCCTTAGGTCACTAGTAAATTTACAATTTCTCAGTCAGTACAGTGTCCACATAAAATCTTCATTCAGCTTGACTCAGGGTGGTTTCTCAGATTCCTTGGATCCCCCTTTCATGGTCTCAGATCCTACCTGGATTCACCAAACTATCACTTGGGTTCAAAAGGCAGACAAGTCCTTCTCCAGCTCTCTGTGCAGTTCATTCTTCACAATGGATCTCACAGTGTCTAGTCCATCTCAAATCCTTCGCAGTCTCTGTTCCTGGGAAGACAAGGCTTAACAAAGCCACCAACATGTGCATACAAAGTACCAGGATCATAGTCAGGCTTCCTCAGTCTTTGGTAGCTCCAGCTGCCCTTGGAAATCCTCAACAACCTCAGGCTCTGGGTGGCCCTGAGACTCATCAGAAGTTTCAGCTGGTTCCCAGAATCAAAAAATCACTTCATCCAGATTCTCCAAATAAAAATAATTCTCTTCAGCCTGGGGTTTGAGGGAATGGGGGCATTCCTTTTTCAGCATCCCCAACAGCAGCATCTGCTTCCATGAAGCTTGTTCCAAGAAGATATGACTCTCCCTCTCTGGGGCTTTTCCTTATATATAGTATTGCCACTCCCTGTTCAGCCCTTCCTGTTACATCAGCAGCAGGAGCCAGGAATTCATAACTTCTGTTTCTTTAAGGGAGTCTTATTCTGAACTAGGTGATAAGCACCTCTTAGCTTAGCAATACAAAAGGAACTTCAGATCTCATTACTGTTACAATAGTATGGCAGAAACTAGGCATAGACCAATTATCTTACACTATGTTCCAAAATAAAGTATAAATGAGCACTCAATTTAGATAAAGGCTGGTACTATAAGCAAACTGGGAAAGCAAAAAAATAGATTACCTGTCAGATATATGAAAAAAGGAAGAATTTATGACCAAACAAGAGAGAATATTTTAAAATGCAAAATGGATAATTTTTATTACATTAAGTTGAAAAGTTTTTGCACAAAGCCAATGCAACCAAGATTAGGAGGGAAGCAGAAAATAGGGAAAGAAGTTTTGCAACCAATGTCTCCAATAAAGGCCTCAGTTCTAAAATATATAGAGAATTGAGTCAAATTTATAAGAATATATGTCATTCCCCAATTAATAAATGGTCAAAGCATATGAAAAGGCAGTTTTCAGAGGAAGAAATTAAAGCTGTCATAGGAAAAAATGCTCTAAGTCACAATTGATTAAAGAAATGCATATTAAAACAACTCAGAGGTACCACATCACATCTATTAGATTGCCTAATGTGACAAAACAAGAAAATGATAAATGCTAGAGAAGATGTGGGAAAATTGAAAGACTAATGCATTGTTGGTGGAACTGTGAAGAGCAATTTCTTTAGAGAAATTTGGAAATATGCCCAAAGGGCTATGAAAATGTTCATACCCTTTGACCCAGCAATACCACATCTAGGGCTGTATCCCAAAGAGATCATACAAGTGGGAAAAGCAACTGTATATACAAAAATATTTATAGCAGCTCTTTTTGTGGCGGCAAAGAATTGTAAATCAAGGGAATGCCCATAAATTGTGGAATGGCTAAACAAGTGTAAAGGCAAGCAAAATTGTACTTAGCTCCTAGTTTAAGTACTTAGCTGCTTGTTTCAGCTCTTCAAGTGTCTGAGCCTCATCTGTGATTTTATCAAGTCTTTGTTAGAAACAGAACTGGTGAAGCTCAAAGTGCAAGGAACTTGCTATATAAAAGCAGGGGCACAAGCTAGGACCAAGCAGAACTGAGAAGGATGGCTGTGTTGATGGTACTTTGTCAAATCTTTCTGCTGATAGAGGATGTTGATCTTGTAACAGAAGTCCAGGGACCTTACTGTTGGATCAGAAGCCCTGAAAAAGAATGTTCCTGCTGTCTGTTTACAGAAGTCCTGAAGGAGATTTTTACTTATGTTTTAGAGGTCCTAAGACTTTACTGATTATTTGTGTTGATTTCTCATACAGAGGCCCTGTTTGTGAGTCTGTGTTGACTTTCCACGCAGATAGTGAATTGATGATGGTGCAGGCAATGTGCATGAATGTTGTTGTGGCTCTGCTAAGTTTGATGTATGTAGCTGGACTGGGAGCTGGGAGCTGCTTACCTGTAAATCTAGGTGACAGTTGGATGAATTCAGTTGAATTCAGAACCCTGAATTCAGCAATATAATCACACAAAAAGTATTACATTGTCATTAATAGACTAGTATTTCAAAAAGTTCTCTTAGTATGTTTAAATATTATATTACATGTTATAATTATATGTGCATATAATTATAACAGACTAATTATAATAATTATATGAATATCATTATTCTAGTTTTAATTTTTTCAACACAAAACTTGGGAGGTAGGACCATTATTATGCCCATTTTACAGGTGAGAAAATGGGCGAATGCAGATTAATTGACTTGCCTGGGATCACATGACTGGTAAGTATATGAATTTCATATTTGAATTGAGTTCTGATCCCACACCAAAGAATATCCAATTATGTACTCTTCGTTTCATTTTCTATTGTTTAAGTACTAGCATTATAACTCTGCTGCCCCATACCTTATTTTTTCCAGGAATGAAGGCCTTCTCTTCATATCGCTAATATTTCTGTAGACTGGGGTCTTGCCTCTGAGTCTTTCCTCGAAAATCCTGTTTTCATTTGCAAAATTAGATTTCCTTGCAGCTAATGTATAACATAAACTTGAGTCTTTTTCCCTGAAGTGTCATGGTGCAATGGAAAGAAAATTTTAACTGAGGGTCCTGGGAAAGACTCGGCTTTGACTTCCAGCTGTCATTGTTTCTGACTGTGAAGTATGTTTCTATTTCCTTAGATGAAAAATATAAGGATTAGATGATATCTAAGGTTTCTCACAGCCTTAACATTCTTTAAATGTCTCAAACCTCCCCACTGCCTACCATCTATTTTATTTTGTGAATGGACTACATTAATAAGTTAACATACCTTTAGTGAAATCTGTCTAAGCCTCTACTGATTACCTATGTTCATACTCTATTGATAATCTCCTTCCTGTTGGGCCTCAGTTGCTCTCTGTTTGGAATTTCCTGGACTACCTATGAGGTTTGTTTAATCTCTGGGTTTTGGTTCCTGATACCATCTAGCAAATATGAGGGCTAGCACCCTCTACTTTTCTGAATTTCAATTTTGATTTATTGCCAATATTTCCATGAAATGTACATGCTCCTATATTAATACCATGTAAATGATTGAATAAAGTTAGATGCTTGTGGATAAATTGTACCTTATTCAAAGCTAAAGGTACCTTTAAAGGATGGGATGATGCATGTAAAATCTATGTGTATTCAAAATCTATAGACACATTCTAGTATTAGTTCAAGGAATTTCTGTGAATTCCTTATACTTTCAAAAGAACATGGTATGCTCTGGATATGATGAAAATTCTGGGTTCTAGAGAGACATTGACCATTAATTTGAAAAGAGAACTGTAATTAAGCTTTGATTGTACCCCCAGGCATTTTGATTACCAGTATTTTAATTAACATTATCTTCAAAACCATTATAATTAAAATGATTTAATTCTTTAGTGTTTAAACCTTCTATTACCATGACTAACTTGATCTCCATGAGAATTGCAATAAAACTTCACACTTATGTCACATTAAAAAAAAGTCAAGCAATTATGTACAGACCTAAGAATTGCATAAAGAAGTACTGCCATATTTCTAAACTTTTGGTAATAGATCAACATAGTATATCTTATTGGCCTATGTTTTTACCTCTAAAAGAATGTGAGACACTTGAGAGTAGTGACTAATTCACTACTTTCCTTTTATTCGCAGCAGCTTGGAAAATATTTCTGCAAAGTTAGAGTTTAATAAATGCTTATTTATTAGTTGATCAAAAGTCTATTATTTCTTTTTCTATTATAAAATATTTCTACACAAGTCAATTAACATCTGCATCAGTTTCTTATAAGTTTGTTACAAGAAGTAAATTACATATGCAAAGCACTTAAGAAAATTTACAACATAAATGAAAGCTTTTTGTAAAATATTTATGGTGTCTATCATGATTCTGGCCAACTAACCATAGACTAACAAACCTTGTTAACTAGTTTACTATATAATTAAAATAGAAAAAGTTTTGGCAAAATGAAGTCACTTTATTATGAAATTCAGGTCCAATTTGTCATCACCTGCAGTAACTGACTTTAAGAATAGTGATTAAGGGATTAGCAAAAACCCAGAGAGTCTCTCTAATAGTATGCTAGTATATTGGAGGACCCTGTCCTCAAATCTATTCTTTCTGACATTTTGATCAATGTTTTGAGTGAAGTTAAAGATGAAGGGATAGTTAACATTTCCAATAAAAGAATCATAATAGAACAAAGATATCAACAATTTTGAATTGTACTTAGTTGCAAAAATCTCTTTCAAAAGCAAATACAAAGGGAGCACAGATGTGAAAAATTTTATTCATCAAAGATTAAAGAAAATTATTTGTACCAAATATCAAATGAATCACCTTTGGTATAAAGGGACACATGATGACAGCTTTTTTTTAATTGTAAAAATACATTTGGAGATTTTGTTTGACTTCAAATTCAGTGTCAATGATGTTGCATCAGCCAAAAAGAACTCATGAAATTCTATAGTTAATAAAATTAGAGAATCAAAAGCAATGTGGACAACCTGAAAAGCATTTTGCTGACAAAGGAATATTAGCTGAGTCTTGAAGGAATCCAGGATAGTCATGAGACAGAGACAAGGAGGAAGAACATTTCAGGAGTGGGGTAATGAATAAAATAATAATAAAGTATTCTGTTCTGCATAGTAGAATTTAATAGACAGACAGTGAGGTAACAAAACTATGCCATGTGAGGAATGGTGGAAGTAACTTGGCCTATTCAGGGTGAAGTAAAGCAAACGACTGATATCTTTATTGTTTTCAAATATTTGAGTGAATATATGAATTATGTGAACATTTTGTGTATGTTTATTATGTGCCAAGTACTATATTTATTGTTGGTTATTCAAATAAAGAAAAAGTAGCCATTCCCTGCTCAAAGGAGTTCACCTTATATTTAGAGGATTCAGAAATCATAGGAGGTAATTCTCAAAATCAGGATTGATGGAAGGACTTGTAGGTAGTAAATGTGAAACAACAAACCCCAGGGATCCTTAAGGTACATTAGGAAATAAGTTATTAATAGCTGTGGATTTAGAGGATATAATTGTTGGGAATATGGTAAAATGGTATTTGACACGATACTGTATCAGCAAGCACCCCAGTGTCCCCAGGGTGGCTGCCAACACAGGTTCTTGGATCTGCTTTGATAAAGGAAAGCAACTCAAAAGGGGTTAACAAGCTTACTTTAATCAGACAAACATATATCATTTACCTAGTTCAGGGGGAAAAGGTCAGCACCCCAAACTTCAGAGTATACACACAGAATTATCAAGACAGAGAAACAGATCAAGCAGACAGGTTTCCAAACTGTCCAACCATTACATCCATACCAAATTACAGTTACCACCAACATCTGGGTTTTTCCAAAGCCGGGGGGTTCTCAACAACGGCTTCCCAGAGTCTCATCTGATCAAATCACAGAATACTTCTCAAAGTGAGCCCCAAAGCAAAGCCTCACATCAGGGATTATATAGTCTTCTCCTGGGTCAGAGAATGTAACCACCCTCTTGACCCACTGCCCAATCACACAGCATCAAGGTGTGGGCATTCCTGAAAACCAAGCCTCCTGCCACAGACTCCATGGAACCACATTCAGCCTATTAGGAGCCAGAGTATATTTTCAAATCAAGGAAGGTTCTCTGAGTCTCTATAGCCTATCAAAGGGCCTAGGGGCAGGGAAGATCTTTAAATTTGCATTTCCATTACATTCAGCCCCAAGATCTTTCATGCCCATAGCATAGTCAATTTACTTTGGAATTACCACTAAACATCTCTTAGGTCACATTTTCAAGATACAGAACTAAAGTTACCAAAGTGGCCACTGGGCCTTAAACAAACACAAAGTACATTGCATTATCACCTCAATTCAAAACAAGAGTCCAAAGAAAATTCTCTTGGGCAGAGGGGGGTGTCCTTCCCCTCACACAGCTCCAGCCTCTGCTTCCAAGTACAGAGAGGGGCCTGGGACACAAAACTAACAAGGTGGGGTCCTTGGGGGTCCACGGAACTTCATCCCACCCACCATAGTCACAAGTCCATCCTCCCCCTAGGTCCCAAACTGTGGGATGCAGCAAGGAAACACATTCAGTGCCCCTACTCTGCTTCTCAGTTCTTATCTTTTCCTGTGGCTGAATTCTGAACTCCCGGGTTCCTTCTCCTCCCACAGGCAGCAGCCACTCCTGGCTTCTGCCCAGGTCCCGACACAGGCAGCTCACCATTCCTGCTCTCAGCTCAGCAAAGTCCGCATGCAGGCCATTCTTCTCTCCTGCTCCATGGCTCCACAGAGTCACAGCTACCACAACTGGGAAACAAACAATTATCCCAGAACTCATACTTTTCTTTTACTCTGCAGATCCCATCCTCGTCACCATTTTATATCAGCAAGCATGCCAGCATCCCCAGGGTGGCTGCCAACACAGGTTCTTGAATCTTCTCTGATAAAGGAAAGCAACTCAAAAGGGGTTAACAAGCTTACTTTAATCAGTCAAACATATATAGTTTGCCTAGTTCAGGGGAAAAAGTCAGCATCCCGAACTTCAGAGTATACAGACAGAATTATCAAGACGGAGAAACAGATCAAGCAGACAGGTTGCCAAACTGTCCAACCATCACATCCATACCAAATCACAGTTCCCATCAACATCTGGGTTTTTCAAAGCCAGGGGAGTCTCAACAACAGCTTCCCAGAGTCTCATCTGATCAAATCACAGAACACTTCTCAAAGTGAGCCCCAAAGCAAAGCCTCACATCAGGGATTATATAGCCTTCTCCTGGGTCAGAGAATGTAACCACCCTCTTGACCCACTGCCCAAACACACAGCATCAAGGTGTGGGCATTCCTGAAAACCAAGCCTCCTGCCACAGACTCCATGTGACCACATTCAGCCTATTAGGAGCCAGAGTATATTTTCAAATCAAGGAAGGTTCTCAGAGTCTCTAAAGCCTATCAAAGGGCCTAGGGGCAGGGAAGATCTTTAAATTTGAATTTCCATTACAAATATGTAGAAAAAGGATTAAATTTCTTTGCCTTGAAAGAGCAGAAATTGTCTCAATGCAGTGAACATTGCAAGTGCAAAGATATAAGTGATGTGAGAGACAGTAAAGAATGTATTCTTTTATCTAGGACAGCAAATAAGATTGTCCTTTAGTTAGAGTAAAGGATAGGAGATTGATAGATACTCGAGTATTGCACTAACTTGCACACACTTTTCAAAGACCATAGGAAATCTTCCAGAATGTTGGTTAATTTCTCTATACAGAATCAGTATAAAGAGCATAGGCTAAAATAACATAGGTTCAGAAGTCATACATGGATTGAAATGTCCACCATTTTGGGGATTATTCACATTGATGTGTTCACAGATACCATATAAAGAAATAATTTATAGTAATTAGAACTGTCTTGAAAGGGAACAGATTGCCCCAGCAGGTAATGATATTCTTGTGCCTGGAGCTATTCCAGCAAATATTGGATGATCAGTTTGGGTGTTGGACATGGTTAACTCTAAGGCTCCTCAAATACTAAAGATTCTATGATTACATAGTTATAAGAGGGAAATCAAACATGTCTTTAGAAAAGAAGTAAAAAGCATATAATTTTTATAAATACTAGTTTATTTCATAAAAATACAAAAATATAAATATACATTTATAAAAATATTATGAATGAATCAACACAAAGACTTCTTCAACTCAATAAATATGGCAGTAATAGTTATTTAAATTTTTTTATCTTAGTTTACAAAGTATTTGCACAATGTCCCATATAATAAAGGTGATTGTAAGCAAGATAAGAAAAAAAATTTAAAGTTTCCTTCTCTTTGAAAAGGCACAAAAAGCCTTTTAAAGTTCTCTCTACTGATGTGATGTATCTTTCTTCCAAGATTTTTAGGCAGAGTGTGAAAATTTCGTATAGCTATACCATTCATATTCATTCACATGGACATATTTATTAAGCAAACCCTTACTAAGACAACACTTACATTTTGTTTGTATGTTTAAGTTTGTATTTTACCCTAAGTAAGAGAATGCAGGTCACTTAATTTATCAATAAAGACATTACTTTCATTAATACTGACCCAGTCAGTCACTGGTAACTTTTGTCAGTCTCGATCACTGTCATCACCTCCATACAGATCTGCAAGTTTTTTAAATCGAGGTCCCCAGTCGCTGAGATAATCATAATCTTGATTACCATCTGCAGTAAGAGATTCCAAAGAACTGAGGGAATCTGCTATGGAATCATTCCCTTCATAAGCATATGTTGCTAGGGAATCATAAGGTGGAGCACTTGGGTCTGAATCATTCTCTTTTAATCTTCTGTGAATAAAGTCTTGTACATCAATATTTTCCCACAATGGAGCAGTCCTCCTTATTTGAAAAATAGTTTCAGGCATTACATCCCTTCGGAGTTTACTGTCGTCCCTGGCTTCTGGATTCCGCAGTGTCCCAATGTCAAAAGCTTGGGTGTCTTCTTCCCCACCCCCTTCATCATTGTAGGTCACAATGTTGTCTCGAACATCATCTTTTGAAATGATCAAGGGTTCCTTTTTCCTTTGTCTCTTGAGTGCAGTAAATAGCACAACTAGAACTGAGAAAGAAAAAGAAAAAAATCTTGGATAAATTTTAATGATTGGAAGTAAAGAATATTATGTGCATCTGAGTTGTATAAAATTGTCAGATAAAATAAAGTGGTTATTCTATGATTTCAGAGAGCATTTAGAGTCAGGCAAAAATATAACTAGGTCTCAAAGAGTGAAAATAATGAATCCAGGTGAAGTGGTTACATTATTCAAATTTCAATTTATATTTCCATTGTACTATAGTCAATAACCATATTTTACATAATTATAACTTCTAATAATATTTGTTCTTTTTCTTTCCAGGCCTGGAGTTTTGCACAAGCCTGACTACAAATTATACAGCACTGCTCCATTGAGGAAAGAACTAGGGAAATTCAAGGTGCTTGAATTTCCGAAGGTTTGCTTAATCTTCCCAAATTTAGATAAGAATGATATTATGCCTTATATACATTTTTGGATTTCTTTTTCCTTTTTCTTTTTTAACTCTTCACAAAGCAGGCAGAACTTCATAAATCATTTATGGATAGATCTTTTCTGAAACACAACTATTTGATACGGTACATGACACATGGTACTACAAAGCCTTTACATTTAACATCAAATTTTTAGATATAGTATATATTTAACTAGCAGAGATTTAATCTATTTTCCTAACTAAATATAACTCCACATAACTTTACTTTACCTTCATTGATATTATTCCAGAATATTATTTGGATTTCTACTTTTTTTTAATTTGCTCACAATTATCTACCCCATTCCTTTAAAATTCATGGTTCCCCCTTAATTCCAAAGATGACTGTCATTTGGAAATAATCTCTTATTTATTTTTTATTTAAATTGTATGTCTTGTGGGCGAGGGGTGAATTTCACTGTCTAGCCCTATAGATTTCAAAAGATGGTTGTGCATAAACAAAACTACAGTCATCTTTATTCGCATATGGAAACACAAAAGTAGGTTGAGAAATATACTTTGCTGAAGAAATTTGTGCTTTGTAAAGAAATAAATTCTAGGATGGGATTTAATTTTAATGGAAGAGATTTGGAGATAAACACAGTATCTAGAAAGGATGGTGAGAAAGTAAAAAGAAGGTTATTTGGACTTTCCTATTTATTTATAGCTGGGAAAGGGAGAAATATGCCACCTCCATTCTGCAGAGAGAAAAGCTGCAGATTGTATTTCATAAAAAAGTTATACAAATTCAGGGGGTTCATTGGAAATTGGCAGTACTCCTACATATTACCATGTTTTATTGATATAGAGAAATATACAATGTACATATATATGTATGTGTGTGTGTATATATATGTATATATAGATGCATATTTACACTTGGATATGTATGTGTATATATAATATTATATATAAATATATATATATATTTACATGGATCACATATAAGTATTTCTATATTGTAAGAAATAAACTGACAAAATAATAGCTCCTTATGAATAAAGCAAATTAGATAAATTCAGAAGTAGTTGCCAACACATCATTAATCACAATTGAATCATCTTGTGGACATAAAAACATTTTTTTAATGTATGTGAATAGTTGAATCCTGACAGCTGGTTGCGTTACTTGTGTATTGGCTGTTAGCATAATTTGCCCATACACCTACCCCAAGAAAATGTTTTTTTGAAAATATTTGGATCATTTTAACTGCACAAATGATTTCTCAGTCATTTCCCTCAGGCATCCTCTGAAGTCCTGCAAGAGTTCCTGGCCAATGGGAAGTCATCCAGGTGGTTTGTGAGGGTTTTGAGTGAAAAGGAGCCAGCTTGGAATAGCATTTGAAAATAAATTTGGCTGGCCTCACTACCCTCAGCATAAGGATTTCTGGCTAAACAGCTAAGGAAATGAATGTTTTGGAATTGTTTAATGGAGAAACAACTGTTTAATTGAATCAAATGGTTGTCCTGTTAGTATACACTCAAATAAAACATTTGTTTTTGTGAAGCCTAGACTTATTTGCAAAAAGAAAATATAAGCCCTGATGCAGTCATGGTCACCATTCAGAATAAATACAATCTTTAATTGGACTATTATACCATTATATAACAAATTTATACTGCAATTATTGAGTTGTTCCTTATAATTAGTATGAGCACTACAAAAGTTCTCATGCATTTGCCTATTAGACATGGAATATTTTTAGCAAATTTATTCTTAATTTGGCATTGTTTGGAAATACCAGCAATGTCTGTCTGTACTTTCCAACACAATTTAAAAGTGGCCAAGTAATGTGAATGTGTAGGCCTTATTAATACAATGTGAAAATTAACATGGCATTGCTTATTTTCCCCCTACAAATGTTTTTTTTTTTTTTTAACAATTGGGGTTAAGTAACTTGCTCAAGGTTACATGGCCAGTTATTTCTGGGTGTGGTGGTAAGTATCTCAGCCCAGATTTGATCCCCCAGGACATCCGGACACTGGGGCCAGTGCTCTTAGCTGGGCTACCTGGCCGCCCCCAAATGTTTTCTTTTTCTTTTTAGATGCAGTGCTTATAAAAAGAGAGGTAGATGTTTTGCAAGTTGAAAGAACATTTATTTGCAGTCACTTACTAAGCAGAATGAGAATGCATAGGAGAATAGCGATGAGAGCCCCTGTACTTAGACCAGCTGAAAGGATCAAAGCCTCTGCATTGCAGGACTGCATATTCCCTTGGTTATCACAGGCACACACGCGGATAGTTAGTGTTCCAGTGCTACTTTGTATTGGATAATCATTGTCAAATATTAAAATTGGTAGGAGATAAGTATTCATTTTATGACGGCTATACCCATCCTTTCTAGTCAGTACACCAGCTGTGTTATCTATAAGAAAGAGCAAGAATAAAATATGATAAACTATTTAGTATCTCAGAGAGATAAATAACAAATGAATTTGATGAGTAAGGCTCATGTATACCTTTGTTATCTACAATTGTGAAATTTGGATTAAGAGGAATTTCTGGTACTGGTTCAAAGAAGAACTTGTGTCCCCGAGGAGGGTCATCTTTGTCCATGACACTGATTGTCTGAATTAACTGGAAAAATAACAATTAAATTGTCATGAGAAGGTAATCTGAAATGCTTTGTTTTCTGGAAAATGTTGCAGTAAATTATCTAGATTCTAGCATCATTTAAAAAAATTCAAATGTGGTTAAACTATTATTGAATTGCATACCTTTTTTTTAAATACAACTGTCAGAAGAAAAATATTATGGTTATAGTTTTCTTTAACCATTCAGTGGTTCTTTAATAGCAGAAAATTTTTAAAAAAGGCTTTTAAATGAATTTTCTAAGAATGGATATAAAGATTTTCAAACTTCAACTAATAATTTGCATGCAGGTCTAGAACTTGAGACTATTTATATACATACTTACACCCACACACATGCATATGCATACACACATATCCATACCCATTTCTATATCCATAAATATCTGGTTCCAAGAAGTAGATATTATCATAGTCTACTAAGATAGTACACATGAAGAAGATAGAAGATAGTCTGCCTATAATGGTAGCTTGGTGATAAAAGTGGAAAAGGTGCCAATAGTACTTGAGCTGTTTATCCTTAATATCATTTTGGGATTAACAGAGACTCCTAAGATGTGTTAAACCTCAGTTCCATGATGTTCTTGGGAACTAGTGATAACAGCAACGTAGTCTGGATTTTTGTAAGATCATGAAGCTTTGGGCAGAAAACTTAAGAAAATATGAGGCAAAAGTTTTGTTTTCATCTCTCTTGTCAAATGAAGTTATGAATTTAACTTGAAAATTATATGATGCATTGCCACTTAAGAGATGGAATAGAAGTTAACTTGGTATAAGCTTGGCTTTGCAAACCATGCTTTGACACAAACATTATGTAGTCTTGGGAAATTTTCTAATAAAGATAGAGAAAAAAGCAGCATCTTGAACTATTGTCTCTTCTGATTAAGAGAAAATGAAAAGAGACATAAATTGATTATAAATTAGATGTAATAATGAGGATCAAGAGCTAGAATGTAGAAGTATAAGAAGTATATCAGTTTCAATAATTCATAGTGGAAAATTATGGAAAAGCAAAGGTAATATTTATGGATTCAATTAAAAGCATGGGATATTGATGAACACAATATACTAACAACATTAGCATAAGAGGCAAATTTATCTTTTAAAGGAAGGTGAAATTAAGAGTTGTTGGGATGCATCTCAATACTGGAAAACCACACTTAATAGGTACAACTGGTTCAAAAGAAATGGAGGTGAAACTTTCCAAAAACGGAATGCAAATAGCTTGGGGAGTATGAAGTGTTGATAGTAGAAAGAACAGGCTGTATAAAAAAGTAGTGAATTCCTTAATACAGGAAAACAAATTCAAGTTGAAGTTATGTGACCCTATTTTAGAGGAGATTTATACTTCAGGTAAGATAGAATTGCTTCAAGCATCTCCTCAAATCCTAAAAATCTATAATTTAAATACAAAGGGAATTGGGAAGGCTCAGATAAACTCCTTTCCTATCCACTGTCCTGGCCTACATGTTCTTTGCATTGCATATCCTGAACGACAACCACAACAAAAATACAAAACTAAGGAACAGCAACAACAAAAAAACCTTTAGCGTTACCATACTGTTACTTTCTTTTTGCTCATATTAATTTGGTCTTAATGCATTTTCATAATATAGAAGTTAGCCAAGTATATTATAATAACCAACTGCTGATATTAAAACCTACTGGTTATATGACAGGTGTTTAGAATTACTACTTTTTGAAATAATGCCAGCATATAATGAATCCCCAACTAGAGTATGTGAAACCACCCCAGTTCTTCCAAAAATCAGTTCAATATTTCTCATTTATTGTACACATTTGTTCTAACATCCTAGAAGAGTTATATTTTTCTTTAACTTCACAGTATATGTTTCTGGGAAGTTCACTACAGTGGAAATACAAAGTTAATGCTTTTGAAAAAGTAATTTTTTATATCCCTGCTTCTATATTCCTTAATAGACATCCATAATGACATTAGCAATTAATGATATAAGTGAACATTTCATTAAACAACTAAGGTTGTATTTTATTAGATGGGTAATGTGTAAGGAAACTCAGTCTTTGTTTTTAATCAATGACCAACTATTTATAACTCTAAGCTTAATTCTTTTACATTTCTTAAACCTCTGAAGAAAAAAAAATGCTTAGACAAAAGAGAGAAAATGTATCAAGAAACATTAGGAAACTTCTGTACCAAATGCAGCTGTTCACTTAAAATGGAAGACATGACAGATAAAATAGTTAGAAGAAATAACAAGAGATGTATCAATGTGCATATTATTTTAGTAGGATATTCATATTCTTTTTTTTTTTTTGTAAGCAATTGGGGTTAAGTAACTTGCTCAAGGTTACACGGCCACTTATTTCTGGGTGTGGTGCTAAGTATCTGAGCCCGGATTTGATACCCAGGTCATCCTGACACTGGGGCTGGTGCACTTACTTGCTGAGCCACCTGGCTGCCCCAATTCATATTCTTTTGTTTTATAATTGTTTTGGGAGGGAAGTTGGGGTTAAGTGATTTTCCCAAGGTCACACAGCTAGTTTTTGTGTTAAGTGCCTGAGGTTGGATTTGAACTCAGGTCCTCCAGACTCCAGGGTCTGTGCTGTATTCACTGCGCCACCTAGACACCCTGACATTCATATTCTTAATCAGTTTAAATTATTTATAAAGATAACTGAAATACTTAAAATCCTTTTATATTCAGACCCTCACTTGAAATACTTAAGGGTCAAATGATATTTTACAGGGCATCCCAGAACTCTTAGTGCAGCTTTAAGCCAGAACTTTTTTGAAGTCAGTACAGTTTATATTAAGACTTTTGAAAAACCATGAACAGGTTATCTCAATAATCTTTTAATTAACCACATGTTGTGTGTTAGGTACTGCGCTAAGTTCTGTGGTTCCACAGAAATGAAAAATAAAAAAAAAAGGTCTTGTTCTCAAGAAATCCACTAGCTAATACAGTGGCAACACGAAAAATGATGATGTACTGACAACACAGAGACAAGAGAGACTGAGCATAATATTAGAGGGAAAGTGCTAAAACAAAAGAGGGATCAGGAAAGGCTTCTTGGAGAAAATGGGATTTTAATAGCCACCAGAAGGGAAGGCAGGTAAAATGTTTTGCAAACTTTTAAACCATAACATATCAATTATTATTATTATTATTATTATTATTATTAGTAGTAGTAGTAGTAGTAGTAGTAGTAGTAGGAATAGTAGTTGCAGCACCAGCAATGGCACTAGTGGCAGTACTATTTACTAATAATACAAAACTGAGGGGGCCATATTTTGACAATTTTGCATGGTGATTTATGTTCATTTCCATAGACTCTTAATGTTGAAGATTTAGGATGACCTCAGACAAACTTAATATGATGCTATCATTTTGGAGATAAGGAAAGAGAGGCTCAGAATAATTTAGGTAAATTAATTCCTGTAAATTCAATATCTGAGTATAAGCATGTCTAAATTCCTTTTTTTAAATTAAGATTTTATTTATTATTTTTAGTTTTCAACAATCATTTTTACAAGATTTTGAGTTACAAATTTTCTCCCCATCTTTCCCCTACACCCCCCCAAGATAGCAAGCTTATTGAATACCCCTTCTCCCAATCTTCTCAATGATATCCTCTCCCATTCTCCTCTAAGTTTCTAGTAGGGCAAGATGGATTGCTACACCCCAATGCCTGTATATCTTATTTCCTAATTGCATGTACAAAACAATTTTTTTTTAACATTTGTTTTTAAAATGTTGATTTCCCGGTTCTTTCCCTTCTTCCCTCCTTACCTACCCACAGTGGGATGATAAGCATTTAGATAGAGGTTTTACATGTGTAGCTACACAAAATGTTTCCATAGTAGTTACATTGTGAAAGACTAACTATATTTCCTTCCATCCTATTCAACCCCCAATTATTCTATTTTCATCTTTGACCTTGTCCCTTTTCAAAAGTGTGTGCTTCTAACTACCCCCTCCCTCAATCTGCCCTCCCTTCTATCATACCCCTCTTATTTCCTTTCCCCCTACTGTTCTGTAGGGTAATATATGAAACTGAGTTTGTATTTTATTCCCTCCTTAAGCCAAATTCAGTGAGAGTGAGGTTGACCCATTCCCTTTCACTTTCCTGTTCCTCCCGATTGTAACAGTTTTCTCTTGCCTCTTTTATATAATTTACCCTATTCTATCTCTCCCTTCTTCCTTTTCCCTTTATATTCCTCTCACTCCCTAATTTTATTTTTTAGATATCATCCCTTCCTATTAAACTGATCCTGTGCCCTCTATGTATACATGTACACACATATGCACAAACTCACATATGCATTTGTACACACATGCACCCTCCTATATAAACATATATGTATATGTATATTTATATATTCCCTTCTGCTATCCACATATGGAAAAAATTCTCATGAGTTACAATTATGATTTTTTTCCATATAGGAATGTAAATAGTTCAGTTTTAATAAGTTCCTTATGATTTCTTTTTCCTGTTAACCTTCTCATGCTTTTTTGCTTCTTGTATTTGAAAGTCAAATTTTCTGTTCAACTCTGGTTTTATCATCAAGAATGCTTGAAATTCCTCTATTTCATTGAATAGCCATATTTTCCCCTGAAGGATTATACTCAGTTTTGCTGGGTAGGTGATTCTGGTTTTAATCCTAGCTCCTTTGACCTTTGGAATATCATATCCCAAGCACTTTGATCACTTAATGTAGAAGCAGCTTGATCTTGTATTATGCTGATCATGTTTCCACATTACTCAAGTTGCTTCTTCTTGTCTACTTGTAATAATTTTTCCTTGACCTGGGAACTCAGGAATTTGGCTATAATATTCCTAGGTGTTTTTTTTTTTTTTTCGGGGGGGATATTTTCCAAGAGATGATTGCTGAATTATTTCAATTTCTATTTTGCCCTCTGGTTCTAGAATATCAGGGCAATTTTCCTTGAGAATTTCTTGAAGGATGATTTCTAAGCTCTTTTTTGATGATGACTTTCAGGTATTCCAATAATTTTAAAATTATCTCTCCTGGATCTATTTTCCAGGTCAGTGGTTTATCCAATGAGATATTTCACATTTTCTTCTTTTTTTTTTTCATTTGTTTAGATCTCTTTTAATTTATCTTGATTTTTCATAAAGTCTTTAGCTTCCAAATGCTCCAATATAATTTTGAAGGAGTTATTTTATTCAGCAAGTTTTTTGAAATTCCTTTTCCTTCTGGTCATTTTGTTTTTTTAAGGCATTCTTCTCATCATTGACTTTTTGGGCCTCTTTTGCCATTTGAGTTAGTTTATTTTTTAAGGTGTTATTTTCTTCAGTATTTTTGGATCTCTTTTAGCTGGCTGTTGACTTGCTTTTCTTGATTTTCTTGCATCATTCTCATTTCTTTTCTCAATGTTTCCTCCACTTCTCTTACTTGATTTTCAAATTCCTTCTTGAACTCCTCCATGACCTGTAACCTATTCATATTTTTCTTGGAAGCTTTTGATGCAGGAGTTTTGACTTAGTTGTCTTCTTCTGGTTCCATGTTTTGATCCTTTTTGTCCTCAAAAAAGGATTCTATGGTCTGATTGGACTTCCTCTTCTTGCTCATTTTGCCAGCCAATTACTTGACTTTTGAGCTTTTTGCAACAGTAGAAATCTGCTTCCTGAGTGGAGAGAGCTGTGCCCCAAATTGCTAGGGTTCTTGCAGTTGTCAGAGCAATGAGAAGGGACACTCTCTACAGCCACCACAATCTTTGGCACAAGGCCCACATGCCCCAGGACCACCACCCAAGACTGTGACCCAGATCTAAGCAGGTTGAAGTGAGTATGATTACCCTCTGGATGGTCACTTGGACCTCCATGATATGCAGGCCAGGAATTCAGAGGCAGCCAGATGTTGGGTGCAGCCTCTGCCACTTCTCCCTCAGGGGGCAGGGGCTGGATCATGATCTTTTGTCACCCAGTTCCAACACAGTTCCCTGTCGACCTTTTACTTTTGCTTTGGTGTTTATGGGTTGAGAAGCCTGGAAACCACCACAGCTGCTGGTGATTCACTCTCCTGAAGTTTGCTCTGGTGCATCTGGGCCACAGGTCATGGCTGCCCCAGGTCTGGGCCTATGCAGCTCACACAGGACTGCTCAGCCCCCAGCATGGTGAGATAGACCTTTCCTGTTGGCCTGCCAGGATGCCTTCAGTGGGAGATTTGTTTCTCTCTGTCATTTTGTGGGTTCTGTAGTGCTAAAATTTGTTTAGAGTTATATTTTACAGGTATTAGAGGTGGTTGGTGTGGGAACTTAAGCAAGTTCCTGCTTTTACTCCACCACCTTGCCTCAGCCCCCGTCTAAATTCTTGAGCACACTAATTTTGGAAAGACATAACTTGGAAACTATATAGAACAATGTAGCATTCTACATGATTCATTAGCTTTCCATGGTGACTGAGATTCTAAATGATACGTTTGAGCTTAATTTTAAATATCAGTAGGTATTATATTTAAGCTGGTAGTATGCTCTCTACATCCTGAGATCCAATTATATCTCAATTAGAAGTCTATCACTCTGACATATCTATAAGCTAGTTTGATTTTTAATAGATCTCAATACTTTAGATGAACTCAAAAATAAAATGAAATAACTGAGGCGAATAAAATGCTTGGTAATGGTTATCATTATATAATTCATTTCTCACTATAAATTCTGTCTGACTGAACTTCCCTGAATTCTGATGATGAAGAAGTAATTACTGAACATGAAATGAAACTGACATAGTGCACATTCAAAATTCCTTTGCTCTTAAAGACTGTCTAAAACTATTAGACTTACCAGTGGTATTCTAAGTAGTATGTTCTACATATAAGGCTTTCCTTAATCTGGAGTTTTGGTGGGATATGAATGAAGCAGGAAATTAATTGTGATGATGATTAGAGAGAGAGAAGGCTGTATCAAGTAGAGGTTCCATACCATAGGAAGTCAATTTAAGTAGGCCAGTGATTGAAAGGGCACATGGGTGTGCCTAGAGTATAGGACTATGAGAAAGAATAATCATTGTTTCTGGATGTACTAGGTCTATCTGTGTACACCCAGTTCATGCTCCATGCATATCTATGGTAAGGACTGTAAGTCAGGAGGAAACAAAACAAAATAAAACAAAAACCACAAAAACAAAAAATATTTGAAATCACTATGGAGTATGGCTTTTGATAGGGAAAGCTATCTATAGTGGAAAGAGTAGGCAGTAAAAATGAGCTCAGGGAATGTCCCTATCACAATATATTTCACCACACTGTCTAATTTTTTTAAACACATTTTGTTACAAGGACACAAATCCATTATTACTTATTTGGTTTAATGATTTGGCTTCAACAAATCCTTTTTTTAGAGTGCCAATTCTAAAATCTTCTGGTGTTAATTGTTCTTCAAAATGTCTCCCTCTCCTTTTCTAACTTTCCAGTCTTCTTACATCTTATATACCCTCATTCTTTCCTTTCATCCAGTGGCAGTGTCCTTTGTAGTCTTGCTCCCATACAAGACTCAATATCCAAACTCTAGACATTTTGACTGGCTAGCTCCTATGCCTGGAATGTTCTTCCTCCTCATCTTTATTTTTAATTTCCCTAGCTTCCTTCAAATTCCAAATCAAGTTTCACCTTTCATAGGAAGGCTTTTACAATATCTCTTAATTCTAGTGGCTTCCCTCTGTTTATCATGCCTTAATTATCCATACATATATACATATATATGTATATATATGCATATATATACATACATATATATATATATATATATATATATATGTTTGCATGTTGTCTACCTGATTAGATTCTGAGTTCGTGATGGGCAGAGACTTTCACCTTTTTATTTTTGTGTACCTAAAGATTTGTACAGTGCCTGGAATATAAGAGATTCTTAATAAACATTTATCAATTGACTAACATTACCCTTGGAAGGTTAAGTAGGCTTCCTAACATGATTGACAGACCATAGAGTAAATTAGTTACCTCACATTAGAGTAAATTGGTTTAATGCATTTGTTGTCTTCTTTACACGAAATTTACTTCAAATCCTTTGCTAAGTAATAAAGAAGAGAAACAGGAGAAAATTTTGAAATTGTGCTGACTAGATTTACTATGATTTTATGTTATCTCACTGAAATGAGACAAATCTCGTACACTTTTCTAATTGACTCACTATCCTACTTACCAGAGCAGGTTTTCTAAACCTTTTCATCTTTCTTCAATCTTTTCATAATTCCTACTCCTTTCACCCTCTGATATGAGAAATTTGCCCCATATTTCAGTAAAAAATGAGGTCATTCATTCACAGAGAGCTTCCTCTTTTTACCTCTTCTTCCCCTCACATTTCCCAGATGCTTTTACTATGATCTTTATATTTAGCTCTGTCACACATGAAGAGATGTCCTTTTTCCTTGTCAAGGAAAATCATTCTATATGTACAAGTCATCCCATTCTCTCCTGCCTTCTCCAATTGACATCCTTCTCTATTTTCCTACCCATTTTCACTTATCTTCAATCTCCCCACACCTACTTGCTGCTTCCCTGTTGGCTACAAACATGTCCATATTTGCCCCATCCTCAAAAATCCCTCACTTGATCCATCAATCTCTTCTAATTATAATCCTATATCTCTCCTGCTTTTGGGGGCTAAACTCATTGATTAGGTGGAATGGGTGTGCACTGAATACCCAGGCAGAGGCACCTTGGTCCATGGAGGTGAAACCGAGCAGTGCTGAAGATAGAAAGTAGAATGAGAAAGTTATCTGCAATAGATGCTTTTACTTCCTTTCCTCTTTCCTTAACTGTTTACAATATGGTTTCTGACCTCATCATTAAACTAAATCTTCTCTATCCTAGAGATCTCTTAATTTCCAAATCTAATGGCAGGTAAGTCTACTTAAGACATAATAAAATCACAGATTCTCAGAGTTGGAAGGCAGGCCAAATGCTACTTAGTTTAGGCAATAACTAAACAAGAATCTTCTCTACAACTTACCAGAAAAGTCATCATTTAACTTATATTTGAAGATTACAGTTATAAGGAAACCACTAACTCCCAATGTAATCATTTCCTGTTTAGTTTACTATAATTGTTAAGATGTTTTCCCTTATAAATAATTTAAATCAAACTTAGTAATGTAAAATTTATCAAGCTTTTAAGCAACTTTGACTTATTACTCAATTCTAACATGTGGGACTTAGTTGAACATATCTATTCTCTCTTCAATGTGATATCCTTTCAAATATTTAAAGATACTAAACTTTCCATCCTAAGTCTTCTTTTTTCTACTCTACATATCCATAGTTCCTTTGACTATTTTCCAAAATCCATGATCTTAAGAACTTTCATTTTAATTGACCTTCAGATACCCTCCAGCTTATATTTCCTTTTTTTAAATTTTATATTTTTGCTTCTTTGGAGGGGGAAGGCAGAGCAATCAGGGTTAAGTGACTTGTCCAAGGTCACACAGCTAGCAAATGTTAAATCTGTCTGAGGCCAGATTTTGAACTCGGGTCCTCCTGACTCCAGGGCTGGTGCTCTAATCACTGCGCCACCTAGCCACCCTCCAGTTTATAGTTTAAAATTTGGCTCCCAGGGTATATCTCTATGCTCAAAAAGTGATCTGACAAGGACAGAATGCCACACTACTTATTATCCCTTTTATTGTCTTGGACACCATTTATGAAGCACAAAGTCTCATCAACTTATCTGAGAGGGGTCTCTTTAATGGCTTTAAAAAAATTCAATTATTAGGTCATTGTTATCATCCTGAAATGCTTGATTAGAAATTTGTAACTGAAATTTATTCTGAACTAAACTTATAAGTGAATTCAAGGTAACCCTTTCTTAATTTGCTTTTCTCACCAATTTTCCAAATTTCTTTTCAATGGAGCTGAAAAACCTTTTAAAAGTGTAAACTGAGAGGGTTCCTCTTTTGAGTGAAGGTATGCTGTGCATCATGAGATTGTATTCTTTCATTCATCCCAAAATATGCTCCTCCAGAGTGACTGCCAAGGATTTAGAAACATGTAGTTTCTAAAACATGTAATTTAGAAACATGAGTTTCACTGTGCATGCATACATATGTACATGTGTGCATTGTTTATATGGACCACTGAATCATTAATATAACTCATGGTAACAGTTTAAAATCTTAAAAAAACTTTTTCCTTTATTTTATGGTTATGAATGATTTTAATGCTAACACATTTAACATGTCTAT
>NW_027186315.1:4666333-4736237 GCF_028583685.1 Petaurus breviceps papuanus | reverse complement strand
AAGAAGAAGAAGAAGAAGAAGAAGAAAAAGGAGGAGGAGGAGGAGGAAGAGGAGGAAGAGGAGGAAGAGGAGGAGGAGGAGGAGGAGGAGAAGGAAGAGGAGAAGAAGAGAGGGGAGGAGAGGGAGAGAAAACATGACTTTGTATATATCATGCATTTACCTGCCCAGGTTTTGCATTTTCACAAACAAATGTTTCATAATATTTGGCAAACTCCGGTGCATGATCATTTATATCCAAAATTCTGATGAAGACAGGAATGTGACTACTTTGCTTTGGGTTATCTGGAATGGAAAAGAAAACAACAAGAACAGCAAAACATAAACAACTTTTGTATCATTTACAACATTAACAATGATATCACTTGCACCATTTGTAACCTAGCAACAAGTCACTTCTATGATTTTTCATTTTCCACATTGGCTCCCTTATGAATGTTTCAGTACACTTACAAGACCAAAATTAAAAAGAAAAAGATATTAAAAATTAAAATGTTATTAGTCCTGTTAACCAATTATCTTATCATGATAAATGATTTATGTTGTTTTCTCTAGCCCATGATCAAAGAAGAGACCTATAATGTTATGTACATATGGAGTTATGTATTGCATACATGTATATACATTACATTGGGACTGAACACAGACCTATTATTTCATGGCTATAGGGAATATTCAGTGTGAAACAACTCCCTCCACTAATTTAGGTGGGAAACTTGTCTGTATCTTATAGTCTTAGATAATTGCCTGGTGCTCTGAGAAATTAAGTGACTTTTTCTTAACAATAGAATGTATCCAATCCAGGAGTTCAACCTAGGTCATGTTGACAACAAAGAACGCTTGAATTCTCTTTTTATCTGTCTCTTTCTCTTTAAAATCTGAATATTTTCCCTCAGTCTGTGTCTGTATGGTTGTATCCTCTATCCCCTTGTTTGTGTTTATGTATTTTTGCATCAATTCTTCTAAAACTTTCTGATTATGACTCTAATCAATAAAATATACTTCTTCCTATAATCAATGTTGTATTAATAATAGAAAAATATTGGAAATGAATATGATTAAAAAAGGGAAGCTATATTAAAATGGTATAATATACAAAAGAAAAACACAAGTTCGTAAGGCCGATTCTTGTAAAGTATGGATGTATGCTAGTGAAACACAATGGTTTTGGATAAAATAATCTTCAACTTACTAATTTCAGTAGCAGTAATGGTAATGTTGTGCCAAGGATATGCTTCTCGGTCAAGGGGTTTCAAGGTGAAGATTGACCCATTCGCAGAATGTATATTGAATATTCTGTCCATATCAGTGTGTCGATCCACTGAATATCTGTCAGGAAACAGAGACACAGGTCAATATGTTTCAAAATTTTAAGCTGTAGTACTACTACTTGAAGAAACAGGTAATTTTACAAAATACATCTGAATGAATTGTGGATTGTGTCTCTGAGAATATGTTAACACTATTATTGCCATTTTGGAATGAATCTATGTACTTGGCTTTTGCCAGCGTACTGGGATTTTGCTATTTTGCACAATGTACATGTTTCCTTTGTAGTGCTTATTTTTTTTTTATGTTTAAGTTTCCTTTCATGAACCTTCCAGGGATTAAGTGCTGCTACAATTGATTTCTCTTATTTCAGGTTAGTTCTAACAGAATGTGGGAGGTTCCTCCTAATTAGTTATTGAATTGAATATTATAAAATATGTTTATAATATGTTAAAAAGGTAAACTTTTTTTAAGGGACTCAGGTCTCTGTCCTTTTACATTAAAGAGGAGTTGTCCCAGTTTGTTATATTGACTGGAACTGCAACCCTAAGTGATCTATGTTCTTGTTCAATAGTTTCAATAGTGACCAACTTTTCATGACTCCATTTAGGGTTTTCCTGGCAAAGATCCTGGTGTGACTTGCCATTTCCTCCTCCAAGCCCACTTTTTTTTTTAACAAATAAGGACACTAAAGCAAACAAGGTTAAGTGACTTGCCCAAGATAGCTAGTCAGGGGCTGAATTTGAACTCATGTCCTCCTGCTTTCAGACCCAGTGTTCTATTCATTGTACCACCTAGCTGCCCCAGGTGATGTGTAATTAATTACAGTAGCATTAATCACTACTACAGAAGCAAAAATCTCTTTCCACAGGGTCCTATTTTTTTCTTGTTTTTGTTGTTGCTTTAAATCTTTTCAGTCACTCCTTCTGCAAGTTACATTATGGAGCCCAAGAAAATTCTGATTCTGCATTCATTTAGTTTTAATGAATATGTCAGGAAACACACAATAGAAAATATTACCTTGTAATCTACGTGTATCTGATCAGTTTCCAATGATCTACAAGTTAAAATCCCTCAGTCCTCAGAAGGCTTAAACATTTTATTACCTTGCTGCCCAATGTTGTGCCAAATGAATGACATTTTGATTTCTGTTTGTCAGCGTTTGGTGAGTCTATTATTGGTAACAGCATAAAGCAATTGTTCTGTGTCTGATATAGAAAAAGGTCATAAAGCAACTTGGTAGAATTATTGTTATGCTAAACTAAGAATTGAATTATCCAAGGGGACCAGTTAGCTTGGATACTCCTCATCCTTATCATATGCCAGGAATTTCCACAACTGTGTGAGACTCCAGAGACAAGGCTATATCCAATTATTTTTTTTGGAATATTTCTTGGTGGCCTATTGACTCCATATCTATAGTACCAACTTCCAGATATAATATCTGCCAAGCATTGTATTAAAGTTGAAAACTACAAATTATACCCTACCATTTTTTTCTATATGTTCTAACTGATACTGCCTTGTGTTTTAACACTGGTTTATTCTATTTGAATAATGACTATATAATTCTAAAGTCAAACATTCCATATTTATCTATCTATATAGATAAATAGAAAACTATGCATGCATAGACATAGGCCTTCCCACAAACAATACTCACAATCCTAACTGTCTGCTTTCCTGCATCCTTTTTCTCCCTCCTTTCTTTCCCTCTGCTCTAACTGCTCTGACTCATTTCCTGCTCGACCCCTTCCTGCTTCACCCGTTTAGCTAACTCCTCCCATCATAGGCTCCATGTGATTACATTCAGCCTAGTAAGGGGCAGGGAAGATCTTCAAATTTCCATTTCCATTATGGTAGTAAGTAAAAGATGAAGTTAGATAGGTAAAATAGAAGCAGATTTTAGGAAACATAAGAATTTGAAAGTGATTCACTCATGCCAAAGAAGATATAAAATTTTCTTTTTCTTTCTTTTCTTATCTTTTTTAATGAAAAGATTATATATGATATTTGTTCAGGGTCATAATATTTCTCAAAAAAATAGATTTCTACCATATGTCAGTAATTTTAATTATGTTCCCTCTCTTCTTTCCCTTCTCCTACGAATTCCTTATTTTACTCTTGCTCTTTATCTCATTTGATAACAAATTAATTTTCAGGTGAGTAAAGGTGACAAATGAGATTGGAATATATAAGTTGTAAATACCTGAGTTCAAACATCAGGTCAAACACTTGCTATCTGTGCAACCTTGGACAACTCACTTAAAGTCTGTTTGCCTCAGTTTGTTCAACTGTAAGATTGTGATGATAATAGAATTTATCTAACAGTGTGTTTGTGAGAATAAAATGAAGTATTATTTCTAATGTGCCTACCATGGTGCCTGGTTCATAGAAAATGGTATTAAATGCTATTACTACTACTGTTATTCCCCTTCTTTCTCCTACTAGACTGTGTTTAGGAGACAAGAACACGGAGAGAAGAGTTTAGATTCATTAGTTAGTTGAATGAAAAATGGATAAGGAGTTATACATGGTGAGGAATGGTAGAACTGACATTTTTATTTGTGTATTAGTGTATTATTCCTATTCATGGGGCAGGGAGTTGTTGTAGATTGCTGAACCTGGAGTCAGGGAGCCCTGAGTTCAAATCTGACCTCAGAAACTTTAGTAGTTATGTGACCCTGGGCTAGGCACTTAATCCTGTTTGCCTCAGTTTCCTCATATGTAAAATGTTCTGGAGAAGGAAATGGAGAACCATTCCACTATCTTTGCCAAGAAAACCCCAAATAGGATGAAAAAGTGTTAGACACTACTGAAACAACTGAACAACAACAAAACCTATCCACATGAATTCAATTGACTTTTTGTTCAATTATAATTTTGTGCATGTTTTTTTGCTGACCAATGAAATTGTCATTGTTTGTAAAGAACATTCATAATTGCCCCAGCACAATAAAATTCAAATTATATTATAATAAATATATATATAGCTATGCATAATGAAATCTGTTTATTCTATTGGCAATTGTAGAGCAATACTACTACAAGAATCTTAGTTGCAAGATACTGCTTAGGTTAAGAGCAATTCCCTTTCCTCCTGAATATAGGGATATATGATATATCACATATGGTGCTTATACTTCTCTCCCACACATTGATATGATGAATGTAATGCTAATGCTTAATAGTGTACAACATGGACATAAATAGTACTGACTTAGAGTCAAAGGACTTAGGTTCAAATCTTACCTTAGATCTTTACTGTGTGACCTAGATCAAGTCACTTAAATTCTCAACAAGGTATAGTGGAACCTCATGATCACAGTGGTATTGAGGAGTATACTAATAAATAGACCTTTACAAACAGATGCTATCATTCAACAACATTTAGGAATTCTGCAATGGTGGTACAAAGGAGAAAATAGTAGAATAAACAAAAGGCAAGGAAATTAAGGAAACTGGGACTTTATCTTGACTTCATTAATAAACAGTTACATGGATATACAAATATAGGTATATATACATATGGATGTGTTTATTCCCTACACTGATGAAATCATATCTACTCTATCTCTAGATATCTAAATTTCTTCAGGTATATCTACATATCATATTCCTATGTGTCTTTATATATGCATATAAATATGTATTTAGTTGAATTCACATAAGACATGTATGTATTTAGCATTCTTAAGTTATAATATGCATTCAGCATAGTGATATATGTGTGTATATATATACATATATATGGTGTTGTGTCTGTATGTGTCTATTTGGATATATGTGTAAAACATATATTTTGGTTTATAGGCAATGCCCCACGTTAAGCCTGCTTTACTATTTACTCCTCTCTACTATTCAACAATCAACTAAACTGGATTACTTGTCCCTCACACATGACATTCTACCTCCTATCTCTATGCTGTGTACTGATCTACTTATGTCTGAAATGCTTTCCTTCCTCATCTTCTATTAATTTCCCTACCTTCGCTCAAAACCCAACTCAAATTCCACCTTCCTGAGGATACCTTTCCTGGTCTCCCAAGTGCTATTGCCTTTACTTCTGAGATGACCTCTCATCTATTATCTACATATTTCTT
Source organism: Petaurus breviceps papuanus (assembly GCF_028583685.1). Classification (NCBI taxonomy): domain Eukaryota; kingdom Metazoa; phylum Chordata; class Mammalia; order Diprotodontia; family Petauridae; genus Petaurus; species Petaurus breviceps. The sequence goes on along the minus strand of NW_027186315.1, from coordinate 4,730,868 downwards.
ATATAAGTAGATAGTTATACATATAGTCTCTCCCATTATAATGTGAGCTCCTGGAGGGCAAGGGCCATTTTAACCATTCTTTGTGTCCCCAAAACAGCACAGAGGCCAAAAAATAATGAGTCCTTAATATATGCTTTTAAATTGATTGGGTGATTAAATGAGACTATACATACACATACACATATACACAATATGCAAATCTAAAAGCATTGTGTAAATGCTATTGTTATTATTATTATTATTATTATTATATCACATGATAAGTAAATGTACTCCAGTGGAACTATGATCTCACCAGTTTGGTCACTGCTTTAATGGTTTAATCTATAATACATCTGTCCCTTTATCCAATTCTACTGTTATCCTTATTTTTCCACGGATCCATCACAAAAAATTCATCCAACCTCCTGATGTCTTTTCTTTAAGTCTTTTTGTACTTTATGAAAATCAGTGGAACCCTCAGGCTCTCCCTCTATTAATCCTAATTCATGCCACATAACTATATTACTTACCTTTCCCCTTAATATTTATTATCATCATTTGACATAAAGGTGTCAATGTAATATGTTATATACCAATTCTAACTAAATATAAGAGGAATTCTCAATAGATGGTGATAAAAGTGCTTTACCATGGAATCTCCAATGTTGGTGTTTGTATATAATGTGTTAACTGCAATAATCCATTTGCCCCTTTTCTTAATAAAATTCATGATAAAAAAGAGCTATGTCTAAAAAATTATGTAGAAAACACAAGGACAAGGAATACCTTCTCCATTATGCCATGCATGTGAAATGAAAGTCCATTAGTACCTTGGACAGGCATATCAGAGTACGAATTAATTGGGCCAAGGACTGAAGAGAAAGAAAAATCCTGGGAAGCTTTCATCTGAGTAATTAAGTAGTACTTTTAGTGATCCTACTGTTCTTTGTGAAAAATTCATCTTATTTTTGTGATAATAATCAACATTTTTAGAACTCTTTCGGGTTTCTAAAGGACATTCCATTTTATCTTCATAATAATCCTATGATTTAAGTGCTATAGATACTATAGATAGTACTATTTCTATTTTACATATGACAAAGTAATATTGTGAGAAAGTTGCCCATAATAATACCTAGCAGTTAAGGTTTGCAAAGCTCTTTACAATTTTTTTATATTGTTTGATCCTCACAACCATCCTGGTAGCTAGTTACTATTTTTATCCCATTTTACAAATGAGGAAACTGAGGCAAACAGGTTTAATGACTTCCCCCGACATCAAATAGCTAGTAAGTATTTGAGGCCAACTTTGAATTCAGATATCCTTGACTCTAGGTCCAGAATACCATCCACTGTGCCACTGTGCTACCTCAAATCGCCTAACAAAGATTAGAGCTCAGATCTTCCTGTCTCTAAGTATACACTGTTCATTTCACTATGCTACCTCTCTTACTTTGAATGTTCTTGAGACAATACCATATAGTTGTGAATCTTGGAATGCCACAGCCTCTAAGGAATCAAACTGCATATGACCTAAAGAATGGTTCAGGGGTATATTGTGGGTAAAAATAATTAAAGTGATTTTGCAAATATATACACACACAAGTGGCATAAAGGATTGAATTATTAAATACTTAGTGAGTAGGGATAATTTGGCATTGCCTTTTTTTGTTTTTTTTTTTCTTTAACAGAATCATTTTACTAAAAACAGATGGGGATAGGGATTGAACATGTCCTTTGATTGGCACAGAAATGCCCAAGTAAATTTCTGCCTATAGAGAACAATACTGTGGCCATTGTTTTTGCCATGGCCCTTGTTTATAAGAGGAGAGAAATAAAATACAGAAAGTCAAATATGAAAATTCAATTTGGGTACAGAAAACAGCAATAAAAAAGGAATGACTAAGAAATGTTTCTCTCATGCGTAGCTAAACAGTTAAACATGAGGGAGAAAAAGGTAATTTCTACCCAAATCCTCAAGTTTAACATTTTGCCACATACCCACACAGAAACCTAGAAAGCTTCTAGAAGAAGACTGTTCTACACAACATAGTTTCAAAATATAAAGTTTGAAATTTGGAGTACTGGATTAGAATCTCTAGTATGTAAATAGATGTATATTAGTTTGATTGTTTTCACTGGAAATGTTTCAGGATAACAAGGAAATACTACTACTACTACTAATAATAATAATAATTATACCACATCTTCTTGCTTCTACAGCTTCCTGTCCTAAGACTAGAGCACCTTTTGTTTAAAGGGAGAGATGGACATTTTTTAATTTTACTAGGCAACTTGGAAGAGTCGTATGGTCACTGGAGTATGATTCAGAAGATAGATATGTGATCCATCATGGCTCACAAATAACTGACTATGTAACCTTTGCAAAGTCACTCTCTTGTCCTTGGCTTTCCCATAAGAGAATGTAGGAATTGATGATCACTAAGTTCTCTTCCATTTTGAACACTGTGTAATTTGATGAATAGATCTTTCTGGAGTACTGCTTAGGAGCATTTTTTTTTTCATTCTTCCCATTGGTCTAATCTTTGGATTATCCTTAAAAAGAAACATCCCATTCACAAAAGAGAGCCCTACGATGACTTAGATCAGTTGGTAGTGATGATGTAAATTCCATCTTTCTATATTCATAATATTTTGCTCACTGGATTCTTCCTTGAGAAACTGAAGCAAAAGGTGTTAACTGAACTATCCAATGACCTTTTCTCAAAGTTCTTATTGACCTCTCTACAGCCTTTGGCACTGCTTATCACATGCTTCTCCTTGATACTATTTTTCTTTTCCCTGAACACTTCTGGTTCTATTCCTACCTATCAGCTCATTCTCTTTTGTTGGATCTTCATATAGGTTATGCCCTCTAACCATAGTTGTCCCACAAAACTCTATCATGGAAACTTTTCTCCTCTACTTCTTTACTACTCATATGGTGATCTCATTAGCTTCAGGGGATTTAATTACAATTGTTAAGCTGATGATTCTCAAGTATACCTATTCTGCCTGAACTTCTCTGCTGATGTTCAATCACTCATCTCCAGTTGTTCTTCACACATTTGGAACTAGATGTAAAGTAGACATCTTAAACTCAATGTCTAAAAATGAGCTAAGGATCTTTCCCTTTTTTTCCTCTCCATACTTCCTAACTTCCTTAATATTGTTGAGGGCAACATTATTCTTCCAGTCCCTCAGGGGCCTTCTTTAGCTCCTCACTATTTCTCACTCCCGATATCTGGTCTATTTCTAAGACTAGTCAACTTCACCTTTTCAAATCTCTCAATGAACCATTCTCTCTTTTGATACTGTCACCACCCTGGTGCAGGTCCTCATCAATTCACACATGGATTATGGCGATAGACTGCTAGTTGGTCTGTGTAGCTCTACTTTTTCCCTACTCCAATCTATTCTCTAGATGCAAAGTGATTTTCCTGAAACACACCCCTACTCAATAAACTTTGGTGGCTCTTGATTATCTCCAAGATCAAATATAAAATATTCTGTTTGGTACTCAAAGAATTTCAACCCCCCCCCCCAAAAAAAAGGAAGCAAAAAAGATTTCTTCCTATCCCCAGACTTCTTACACTTAGTACTCTTTCATCCCAGCGACCATGGCCTCCCTGCCATGGAATACCCTTGAACAAGATACTCTTGACTCTGGGCATTGTTATTAGTTATTCTTCATGCTAGCAATGCTGTTTTTCCTCATCTCTTTGTCCTGGGTTTCCTGGTCTCCTTAAAGACCTAACTAAAAGTTCATCTTTCTACACGAGGCCTTCACAAATCCTCAATTCTAGTGTTTTCAGTTTTTAAATAATTTCCTATTTATCTTATAGATAGCATATGTACATATATATGTATACACACATTACATATTCGTATATATTATGCATACATACTTACATGTTTGCTTATTGTCTCCCACATTAGATTTTGAGCTTCTTGAGGGAAAAGCCTGTCTTTTGCTTCTTTTTTGTAATCCCAGCACTTAGCAAAGTGGCTGGTATATTTCTTGTTTTGTTTTGTTTTGTTGCTGAGCTATTTAAGTCATGTCCAACTTTCCATGACTCCATTTGGGGTTTTCTTGTCAAAGATACCATAGTTGTTTGACATTTCATACTCCATATCATTTTACAAATGAGGAAATTGAGGTTTAAGTAACTTCCCCAGTGTCACATAGCTAGTAAATATTTGAGACTGGATTTGAAATCAGATCCTCCTGTCTCTGGGGGCTGGTACTCTATCCATTGTGACATCCCTAGCTGTCCCTGGTACATACTGTTTTTAATAAATATGTATTAACAGACTCATAATTATTGGGAAAGATATGCAAATATTTAGAAGCCATTATCCAATTTTTTATAGAAATGGAGGATGATATTCCTTTGTCTTTTTTTGCATAAAATTCACTTTAGCAAATGATTAGTATTCATTTACTACATTCTATGTCTCAAGGAATGGCCTCTTTTAATAGTACTCCCAGATATCAGTGAACTAACCATTCTCTATGGAGAAACCCACAGACTTCCTACAGAGACTAGGGAGGGAGGGGCAGGAAGAATATTGATTAGAATTGTGAAGTTTTTCTTTTTTTCATTTTTTTATCCTCCCTACCTTCACATGCCCTTTCATTTATTCTTACTCCACCTCTAAGCAGAAGTATCAAACATTCTCACAACCTCATCCAAGAAATGTCCACCAAAACAAATCAGTGAAGGAAAAATTCAAGAAATGTAATTCTCTCTCTCTCTCTCTCTCTCTCTCTCTCTGTCTCTCTCTCTGTCTCTCTGTCTCTCTGTCTCTGTCTCTCTTTTCTCTCTCTCTTCTCTCTCCTCTCTCTGTCTCTCTGTTGCTGTCTCTGTCTCTCTGTGAAAGACAGGGAGACAGAGATTTTTTTTTTCTCTGTGTAGAGTTCTTACTTCAACTTGTTAATTCATGAATTGATAGCATTTTAGAAAATGCTTCCCCTCTTTCCCCTATCATTTTGATACAAACTTTGGTAAAGAATGTATGGGCTAACATGGGTAAGAGTTACAAATATGCAGAAGGCTTGAGTGAATGAGGAGGTCTGTTTGCACACTTATGGGAGAGTCCTCACATAAATGACGTAAAATAACTCACAAAATTATCAAAATCCATAACTCATATTTATGTAACACTTTAAATATTACAAACACAATTATGCAAATAGCATATTTTATCCTTAACAACAACAGAACAAACAAAAAAAGGAACAAATAATCAGGTTATTAGTTCAAGTCCTATTATTTCCATATCGTATTGTTCAGTGAGATTAAAAGGGTTCAGAGGATCAGACACTGAATCTTCATTTTACTCCTAAAAATTCCAGTGATGCTGGTAACTGATCTTTCTATAATTTCTAAAATTCTTTAAGGTCAGTTTGATACCCCCATCAACTCCATGGGGTTTGTACTCATGTTATTCCTATTCTACATTTGGGTAGAATAAGAGAAATTAAGAAATTTACCAAAGCCAAATGACAAATAAGCTTCTGAAGCAGAATTTGAAACTTAATCTTCCTGATTTCATGCCCAATACTATTGCCATTGAACCATACTACCTCTGATTGGTAGGGAATGAAAGTATTATTAACTCCACTTTACCTGAAGGAAGCTGAGGTTTAATAAAGTTAAAGGACTTACTTTTCTCATATTCTCACAATTTCCAAGAAACCAGGATAGGTTTTAAACCCAAGTCTTTTGACTCTAGACTCAGTGGTCTTGGTACTGCTAAGGGGACTGTGCATTAGCTTTGTTGTGCTTTCAGCCCAACAGGCACCTGGTGGTATGGTAGATAGAGTGCTGGCCTTAGGTCAAGAAGATCTGAATTCAAATCCTACCTCAGACACTTGTTAGATGTGTGACCTTAAGAAAATCACTTAATGTCAGGTTCCTCAATTATAAAATGGGCATAATGATAGCACTACTTTCTGGGCTTATTGAACAACTCAAACAAGTTAATATTTGAACAAGTGCCTGGAGCATTTTAGATGCTATAGAAGTACTAGCTATTATTATTAGCTTCTGTAGAATTGGAATGTTATTTTTAGCTTTATGATCTTTGGAACAAAATCCCATCCAAAACAACAATCTGAAGGTCTAGTATGGTTTGTAATACTTGGATTTTGCCCGCAGAATTCTAATCCCTTCATCAGAAATTAGTTGCCTTATGTCTTCTCATTTGAAAAAAAAATCTTGCTTTCTGTTTGCTGCCTCTCCATGATAAACTTCTAATCTTCTCTGAGTCAAAATTAAATACTTGGGCACCAAATTTTGTTTGGTTGTGAGCTCTTGAATTGATATCAATATCAAGGGGTGCTCCTAAAAATAGCTGAACTTTAAAATGCAGTGAGACCATAAGAGGTGGGATGTAGGAAGCATCTGTTCTCAGAACCTGTGAGGATATAATCAAGTCTGTAACCTGAGGAAAACTTGATTGCTAATGAAGTGAGGCAGAGTTGACAACAGCTGCTAATTGTAATGATAATCTCAAATCCTTTTTACATGTTGTAAGTGGCAGATAAATTTCTAAAAGTATGTGTGATGAATGTTTTGCTGTTTGGTGGGGTTAGTTCCCTACATTCTGTGGTAGAGAACTCCTACTCTTATACTTAATATATTCCTTTCTTTCACCAGTTTCTTGAGCCCCTCTGACTTCTAGGGGAGCAGATCAGACCCTCCTGGGTCATATTCTTGTTAAATCAGAATTCCAGAGTTCCACTAATAAAAGAAAGCTATATTCAAATTCTTTTTTGCTTTTTTTGGAGGGGGAATGCAGGGTAATTGGGGTCAAGTGACTTGCCCAAGGTCACATGACTAGTTTTGTGTTAAGTGTCTGAATCCGGATTTGAACTCAGGTCCTCCTGACTCCAGGACTGGTGCTCTATTCACTGCATCACCTAGCCTCCCCAAGAATGGGATATTCTAAATTGTTATTTCACATTGAATGACAAAGAATAGTGATAAATTGGAATATATGTGGATTTGATGAATTTGCCTGGATTTGAACAGTAGTTTATCCATGTGTTGCTTGTTTAACTCTGGACAAGTAACATAACCTTCAAATTCATCCTCAGTAAAAATAGGAGTTTCTACTGAAGCTCTCTTCTAATTCTCAAATTTTAGTATTTTATTAGTCTAAGTTATTCTACATGTGGCATAAATTAATTGAGGGGTTAATGTGATCTCTTAGCCAGAAAATAGTTTTCCCAACAGATGTTATGATTTCAGGGATACTATTTTTTTATATTTAGGTTTTCTATTAAAATGTAAATATTACTGTGATTAAATCAGAAGTACAAATACATTTTTAAAAAATCTCTGGGAAGAGTATGGCCCAGAGGTATCAAACTTTGGGACTACAGGTCAAGCAGCCATAAAACTCCTAAGCGGATTAATATATAATAGGGAAATGTTTAACAAAATAAATAAAATTAAAATACAACATAATGTTAATTTGTCATTTTCTGAGATGCACAACCATAGGATTCTTTTTCTATTTGAATTTGATATCACTAGTGTAGTCCATGGAGGCTTTGGAGAATGCTTCTTCCAATTCTTACTTCCACTGACAATTCAGATTTCCAGAGCTAAATTTCCAGAACTACAACTTCCCCTCAGTTCTAGGTGTAGTTCTGAGATTTCAGGAATGCTCTTCTAAGGTCATTGACTTGAACCCCTACTGATGTTCTCCCTACCCCCATTAACAGTTGAAAATTAATTTAATCAGCCAATTTTAAGTAATCTTCAGAATTTGCTAGGGTGGTACAGTGAGAACAATTGGCACAAAACATTCCCCACCACATCCCCTCAAAATCTATGATATATACAAGTCCAGATTGAGTCCAGGGGAAAAGAAGCTTCATCTTAGAGAATACAGGTGGCAAAGGGGTAGCTCCTTTTTTCTGGAAGTTTTTTTTCTCTAATTCTTGAGGTACTGAAAAAAGTTTTCCTTAGATTTGCTGAAGTTTCTTTGCTGGGCTCCTTATAGAGTCAAAAGTCCAGTCTGACCTTAGCTACTGATGATCTAGATAATGTCCACAATCTAATTCAGAGATACCATTTAAGACACTGATGGTAACATGGGACCTGATCCTAGTGTGAAGCTAGGATTCTGATGAGAAAATAAGAATTTCAGTATTTTCCTGATTCTTCCAAAGTGGAAAGTCCTCTTAAGGGAGAGGAAGGATACCTGTTTGATATAAAGTATCTTATTTTCTTCTACCTTTGTCAACTCCCTCAGGAGTTTCCTTCTTAAAGATTTCATCTAGAACTCTAGTCACTCCTATTTCTGGAATTTCCTCCCTTCTCATCTCTGATTGATAATTTGTAGATTATTTTGTGGCCAAGTTTCTTCAGCCTATTAGAAAATGTTTCTTGTTCAATACCATTTTAGTCTAGAGGCTTATTGCACTTAGAGTAAGGTCTTTGTACTGATTAATTGATTGATGGATATATGTGTATTCTCGTCCAATTTAAGATATCAGAGCTAAAAATGAGGTCTTGATTTCATCCAACCCTTATATAGAAAATATCTAAAAACTTTATCAAGTAACATGTTAGTTAACATTAATTTGATTGCAATGTCCCTCTTGTAGAATGAGGCAAAGATAGGTAACTCTAGGGAGGTAGAAAAAACTGAAGGAAAGATTAGCTAAAATAGAAGAGTACAAGAGAATATTACTACCTGCCACATAACATAGCTTAGGGATATTCTTGATCGTAACCATTTATATCATGTTTCTGGCCTTAGTCTTCAGCAACTGTATAATCCAATATGTTTGTTAAATATTCGTAGAAAATCATTCCCCTTTAGAGATGACTTACTGATCTCTTAGTTTTTGTTTGTCTGTTTGTTTTATTTTCATTCCCATTTTTTTTACACAGCTATCTGACTCTTTTTCAATCTAAGGTCATTTTGGAAAGACAGGAAGTTTCTTTGAGCATAGTGTAATGATTTATTACTTTAGGAGCAGACAATTTCCCACCAGATCAGGAAATTGTTCAGTATCCTAATAGCATGTTTTAAATTGCCTCTAAAATATTCAATCAGTGTCTGTGTCTTCTAAATATAAATAAAAAATTATAGAGACTAAAAAGATTTTCAATGATGGGATATTTCAGTGTGAAAAAATTTGATCATTAGTAGCATGGACATCAAACACAAGTGACTATAATATGACTGAAAATTTAACTTCCTATAGTCTTTGTGCCAAAAATATTATCCTGTGCTATATTCCTCCCTATATCCTTATACCAATCAGCATGAAAAAGAACAAATCTAGAGAAATTAAATACCATATCTCTAACAATTAGGCCAATCAGAGTATTCAGCTCCTTTCAAGAGGCATAAATGTCAGGAACTGCTTTGAGAGTGTGCCAGACTGAAGGGAGAAATGTGCGAGGCTCCCCGAAAAAGTTATTGATTACTCTATTGTGTTTTCGTTTCTTATTTTTAAAGATGCCATCCTGATGTAAAATAATTAAGCAGTTACCAGGGTATTAAAGACAAGCAGGAAAAACAAACAAATAAACCCAGAACCAACCAAACACATTATGTAGATGTTTAGTAGGGATTCTTTTTTACTATTAACAAAAGATTTATTGAGACACAGAAGAGAAAGTATATTTAGCAAGGATACAACAACATTGATTCAGCTGGGAGCAGCATCCCTGCCTCTGCAGTGGCCACTGGTGAGAATCTTGGATTGATTTTTATCCTATGCTTGATATTGCACTTAAGCTACTAGGAAGTTGTGTTCCCTTGGACAGTTAAGGCTTAAGTATGGTTTCAACATATCTTAAGGAAACACTAGGTTAACCTTTGTGGCATACGATCTTAGAATACTGCTCCTGATGTAGTATTCCATTCTCCAACATCTACTCTCTCCAATTCATTCTCCACACAGGGAACAACTTAGTCGTAAAGCACTTGAAAATGGAATTGACCCCTATAAGCAATTTGACGAATCCTGCAATCAACAAGACACATTCAAGTTTATGCCTGAAGAGCACTTCCAATGAAGTAAACATGTGACCTGAACCCTTCCAGAGAGGACATTAAAAAATCAATGAAGACTCCTCTAATTTGAATGAAGAATTCTCTAATTGGTTCCCAATGACTATGACTACCTAAAAGATGATGACTGAGATTTAGAGGTGAAAAATCATTCCATTCTACCATTGATACCCCACCACCAATAAAATCTAGCTGAAAAGTGGCTCCAACCCTTTTCCTCAATCTTTCTCTTTCTTGGACTTTCAGACTTTAATGTCGAAAGGGAAGGAGGGAGAGAGATAGCTCTTCTGACAAGAATCCATCATTTAAGAGGGTTTCTTAAACTTTTGGTTTTTGGCTTAGACCTTTTTGGCAGTCTGGTGAAACCTAGTAAATGCTTCTCAGAATAATGTTTTTAGATGTACAAAATAAAATAAGTGGGATTTCAAAGATATGGAAATACATTAAAACATAATTTTGAAAATATTTTTAAAAAATTTCATGGATGCCAGATTAAGAATTTTCTAGAGAGATTATAAGGCTCTTATAAGAAGATTGTAAATCCTAAATTAAATAGGACCTTTCATGTTACAGAAGAGAAACTATACCCGACAGGTTATGTGTCTTGCCCAAATTTATTCAGATGTTAAGCATCAGACTAACAATATGAGCACAGGTCCTCCGGTTTCGGAGCCCATACTTTTTATTCATACTATGTTATCCTGTCTTTCTTATACCAATTTAGTGACTGATAATGCTAAATTTGGGGATAGGGTCATAAGGGGAAAGTTCTCAATTTGACCAGGTGGCCACTGTCATCACTAGTGGTAGCATCTTATGTTCTACTAATCAAATTCACCATAGAGCCTGGACTATTCTGTAATATAAGATACGTTATGTCACCTCTCTCCCTAGAACTTTCCTGTACTCTTTGTGGAAAGTACTTAATAAAAATGGAGAATGCTGGAAATTGAGTCAGGAAGATATGAGATAAAATTCTATCAGACCCTAGCTGAGTGATCCTGGGAAAATCCCTTAACCTTTCTTTAACTCAATTTCTTATACTATAAAATAAGGCCGATAATAGTCCCTACCTCCCAAGGTTCTTGTGAGGATAAAATGAGATGATATTTGTAAAGTACTTTATAAACCTTACAGCACTATATTCATTTTCTCTATACTAGCTATGAATGAAGAAGTGTTAGGATTTTAGCTGGTCTCATAATCCAAGGCAAGATGTTTATACCATTGGGCATTACTTTTATTCAAAGTTGTACTCACATAGTTCAAGATTCTTATGTAGGTTTGGCTGTCATATGAAGAAATATGCAGACAAAGAAGTGATTATTCATAGATATAAGTATAACATTTGACCCTTGTTTGATTGCTTGATATTTACAAGGTAGCCTCATAATGGTTCTAATTTAACTTATATCATATGTGTGCATGTTATTATTTCCATTCTCATAAATGAACTAAATATCTATAAAATCACTCCTTCTCAGTCTATTATATGTCAGAATCAGAATTGAAACCCAGTCCTCTTTTACAAGACATTTTTACGATAATAAGGAACTATCTCCAATCATCCTGATTTATTTCTTGCCATTTAAGCCAGATGGCTCTGGAGGAAAAAAGTTAGGCTGGTGCCTTTGCATAACCCTACCTCACTTAAATCCAATTCACTTGCAAGTCATGGCATCACCCTCTTGATGTCATAGTCCTCTTGGAGAAAGAAGGATAAACAATAACAATAGCAGCCTGATGGTAATTAGTCTTCCCATGTGGGCATTATTTGAAAGACATAGTGTAGTGGATAGATACCTGGCCTTGGCATCAGGAAACCTTAGGTTAAATATTACCTGTAACACATATTAGCTATATGACTCAAAGCAAGTCATTTATCCTTTTAGTGCTCCCACAAAGCCTCTAAAATGTAAGGTTGACAAATATTTAACAATAGAATAGTGGGGGCAGCCAGGTAGCAGAGCGAGTAAGAGCACCGGCTCCAGTGTTGAGAAGACCTGGAGATCGAATCCCGGGCTCAGACACTTAGCACCCACCCAGAAACACCTGGCTGTGTAACCTTGAGCAAGTTACTTAACCCCAATTGCTTAGGGGCAGCCAGGTGGCTCAGCGAGTAAGAGCACCAGCTCCAGTGTCAGGATGACCTGGATCAAATCCGGGCTCAGATACTCAGCACCACACCCAGAAATAACTGGCCTTGTAACCTTGAGCAAGTTACTTAACCCTGATTGCTTAAAAAAAAATGGAATAGTGGAAGGAATTTAGTCACTAAGAATTCCTTCCATCCATGAAACCACATGACTGGATCAAGAGGAAAAATTATTAAAATTATTAGTTTTATTTAAGGTTTAAGGGGTAAAAGAAGTCTTGATATTTTGGGGGGTATTGTTATTTAAATTCCTGGGCACCTTAACAAATGTATTGGCATGGACTATAAGCCATTTCTTGTAGTATTCACTCCCCAGAAGCTACAGCACCAAGGCTCCACTTTCCCAGTTGGTGCTTTCCTTGTTGGCTCTATTACCAGGCTTTATCCAAGGCATACTTCAACTTCAGTACTTAGGCAGCTGTCAACAACTTTCTCCTTTTCTGTGTTTACAATTATCGAACCATAGCCAAATCAACTCTTGTCATTTTTCCTGGATGAGGTCTATCAATTTATTATCCTATGCCTCCAATCACCATCCTAGCAATTTTCCAAACTAAATTAAAACCTGACCTTGAGGGCAGGGCATGACTTTGCTTCTGCATATGTATCTCAATATTTAGCATAGTAATTATAGCATATTAAATGTTTTATATTTTTCATTTAATACATGTAAAATGTTAAAATAATTTAGGTTTGTTTTTCTTTACATAAAAATCTTATAAACTATTACCATACTTTAAGTGCTTCTGTAAGAGTTTTAAGTGGATAACTTACTGGAGAATGGAAATAATATTCAGTGCTCAGAGGCACCATAAATGAATATAAATCCCCAAAGGACCTATTGGGGACATGCTCCTAGTGTAGGCCAGTTTATAGATGACATGGCTTCATTTTAAGGACAGGGATATGAATAATTATATCAATAGGAAGTTGGGTAATACTTGATACATTTTATTTTGGCCATGGTTACCCACATATAGGGGAAAATGAAAAAAAATCTCTCAGTCTCATGCAGACTCCTTTTTATACAGTGACAATGTGGTCATTTTGTCATCAAAAAACTCATTCTAATTCTTAAAACTCTTTTACATACTATTTTTTTTCACTCATCAAATGATTGCCACAAACCACATACATATTAACCTCTTGCGTATAAGTGAAGCCAGAATTCTTAATGAGGTTATTGAAAAGAGAATGATGCAAAGATTCTCTTTAGTGAAGAAAATAAACAAATTGATATAGTCAGCACATCATCTGCTAAAAGGCAACAAGCAATAATAAATTCTGTCATGTGAACTGGTAATACTATAGAAAGACCACCATGGAATATGTTTCATCTTTTTACTTTACATACTAAAAAAGGAATTATCTGAAGGGAATTATGATTTTCAAATTAATTGATATGATTCATGTAACAAATATACTAATTATTTATATTTCTCAAGAGACTCTGACTTGGGAGTCAGAGACTTAAAATAGTGCTTGAAATGATTGAACAAATGCTTGGCAATACTCACAATCACTGCATTCTTGTGCCTGTGTACCTTAACTAAAGTGAATCAAAGATTGTAGAACCTTTACCCCATCACAGAACTCTCCACCAAGCAAAGCCCACCAAAGACTTGAATAATACTGTTCCCACAGATTCCAGAACACCTATATTGTGGGAACCATGGGAAACCACTCAGCCCCTGGAAATGATTGTTTGTAATCCACCTCTCCCCCTTCCTTCCTTACTTGTGATTTATGTACATAACCTGTGCTTTTACTCTAGCTTAGAGAGAATTCATAACTTTGAAACTGATTAAACTTTATTACTCTTGTCTCTATACTTGCTTTGTGTGGCTCTGAGTATTCCCAAATTAGAGACTGGTTCAGTAAAATCCATTTAACAATATACAAAGTCTATGGAAAGCTTAAGATATATCAGGACAAGTAAGTATATACCTTTATTTTTAGTGACTTCAAAATGATAATAGGCACAGGGGGACATGGTAAGAACAATGTTGGGAAATGGTTTTAGACACAGAAATTAGGGAGACCAGATACTTTAATAGTATTCATTAGATTCACATCTTTATATCAAATATGATTTCTTCAAGAAGCATTAAAAGGTACCAGTATTGGGGCTTCCAGGTAGCACAGCGAGTAAGAGCAGTGGCTCCAGTGTCGGGATGTCCTGGGGATCAAATCCAGGCTCAGACACTTAGCACCACTGCCCAGAATCACAAGCTAGCAAGTTTCTGAGGCCAGATTTGAACTTAGATCTTCCTGTCTCCAGGGCTGACACTATCTACTTTACCACTTAGCTGCCCAAAATAATTAAGTGCTAATGTGTCTATGTGCCTAAGTACTCATTTAATTACCTAAGTACCTAAGTGCCTAAGTACCTAACTGGCAAAGTATCTAATTACCTAAGCATCTAAGTGTCCATGTTTCTAAATACCTAAGTAAATGATTACCTAATTACCAAATTGCCTAAGTGCCTAACTGCAGTATAACTCAAATCCCTGTATAATTAATTACCTAAGTGCTTATGCACAACCTATCTAAGCACAAACTCTTGTTGTTTTGTTGTTCAATCTTTTCAGTTGTTTTTGAATCTTTCTGAGCTCATTAGGAGTTTTCTTGATAAAGATACTGGAGTAGCTTATCATTTTCTTCTCCAGCTCATTTTACATATGAGGAAACTGAGGCAAACAGGGTTAAGTGACTTGACAAGGGACATACATCTAGTAAGTGTCTATGTCCAGATTTAAACTGAGGAAAGTATCTTCCTGACTCCAGGCCCAGCACCCCATATACTGGATCAACTAGCTCCCCACTTACCATTTGTCTAAGTATCTAAGTTCCCACTTACCTAAGTACACAAATACATAAGTATCTTAATATTTGAGTAACTATTTGACCAAATACATATGTGGCTAAGTAATTATGTGAGTACCAAAATACCCCTCTTAATGAGTTCCTAATAAAGTACTTAATTCCCTTAAATATCTAAGTATACAATTCCCTAAGCATCCAAGTACTTAAATGCCCAATCATTTAAGTACTTAAGTATCTAAGTTCCTATTCCCCTAATTACATAAGTAACTAATTAGCTAAAGAACCATTACCTATATTTAAATACTTGTGTTCAATACAGTTTAAACTCTTTCAATCCATATTAAACTGGTTCAATCAGGTTCTAATTATTTCAATTTTCTTATATCATGTTGACTATATATATATATGTACGTGTATATATATATATATGTACATATATATATAGTTTACATTTTCATATAGATATGTATGGCCAAAAATTTTGTGAATGATTTCAACATCAGTGATAGGAAAGGAAAGAAAGTATTTTCAAAATTGGTGTTTCCTGTACTAGGAACAGTCTGGAAGGGAATTGTTTGGGGAGTGGGTGTAGGGGAGTGTTAAGTGTGAGAATACCCTTGAGATTAATATGTCTATTTTCTATGAATTATCTTACCAGACAAGTGCACTACACATAGAATAAGCCCTTTTACTAAATTAGGAACCTGCATTGTGCCAAAGTTTGCTCACTCAGAGATAACATTGCTGATGTTTGCTGGATGATATTGCTGAGCTATACACCCCGAAAAGCCTAAACTAGTCATGTGGTCATGAGGTCCTACAAAAATCCTGCTTCAGTATACTACCTGTACCTGGGAAAGCCTTTCCATTCTTTTTTTTTCTAAACCCCTCTCTGAACCTATCCTT
Organism: Petaurus breviceps papuanus; assembly: GCF_028583685.1. Lineage (NCBI taxonomy): Eukaryota > Metazoa > Chordata > Mammalia > Diprotodontia > Petauridae > Petaurus > Petaurus breviceps. Next base: position 4,714,952 of record NW_027186315.1, on the reverse strand, counting down.
TGTGATTTTCAAGTATAAATCTCAGCTACCTCTCCTGGGCTTTGGGCTCCTTTTTTATTTTGTCCTTGTAGCCTTGGCACTAGTGTCTGATTTTTCTCCCAATAAAACTTTTCTGCATTCAATCCATGTTGGACTCCTCTGCATTTTGAGGGATGAGTTTCACCCTGCTGACCTATAGGATATTAATATTTTGGGTATTCATTCCTTTTCATTGAAGAAAAAAATGTTCATTAAAGGCACTCTATGTAACATGAAAGTATCAATATCTTGAATTGTATTGAAATGAATTGAATTTTACTGCATGTAATTATTTATGAGGTTCACTCATAACATACACATACCTATATATATATATATATATATATACACACATACATACAAACATATATCTATATACACACACATTAAATTCCTTTTCAACATATTAAAATGAATGTTTTCCACGCCTCACAAAGTCAATATATTTAAAATAAAATTCTTTGTACTTCTCTGCAAAACCTTCCCCTCTTCTAAACTTTCCTATTACTGTTAAGAATACCACCATTTTCCCAGTGTATTCCCAGTCACCAAGGTTTACAATCTCAGTTTTATACCTAACTCTTCTTGTACATTGTATCAGTAAATTCAGGTGTTGTTGTCTTATCATTTCTAACTTCAAAATATTTCTCATACCCCTTTTCTCTACTCATACTGGATAAGACCATCATAACTGAATGCCTAGAATACAGCAATAACTTTCATGCCCCACCACCATACTCTTCTCTCATTGTTCCAATTCATCCTACAATTGCTATCAAAGTTATTTTTCTTGGTAAATGCTGTAAGATATTGTTCCATGACAAGTTTCTACCATACTGCTTTCCAGTTTTCACAAATTTTACCAAACAATGAATTCTTATCTCAAAATGAAGTCTTTACACTTGTCAAAAAAAGGATATTGTTTTTATTTGCTGCTTGAAGTTGTATGTCTACTCTATTGCATTGATATATGTTTCTATTTCTTAGTCCCAGATAACTATTATAATGTTGAGATATCATTTTACACTTACCAGATTGGCTAAAATTATTGAAAGGAAAGAAACAAATATTGGAGGAATATGGAAAAATTGGGAAATTAATTAATTGTTGGTGGAATTGTGAACTGATCCAACCATATTGGAGAACAATCTGGAATTATGCCCAAAGGGTTATTAAACTGGCTATATACACTTTGACCCAGCAATACCACTACTAGGTCTATTTCCAAAGTAGTTGATCAGGGTGAAAAAAAGGAAAAGAAACTACAGGTCCTAAAACTTTTATTGCAGCTCTATTTGTGGTGACAAAGATCTAGAAATTGCAGGGATGCCCACCAATTGGGGAATGGCTTCACCGGTTATAGTATATGATTATAATGGAATATTACTGTGCTATAAGAAATGGTGAGCTCATTGATCTTAGGGAAAAAAAAAACATAGAAAGACTTGCATGAAATAATGAAGAGTGAAATGAGCAGAATCAAAAAAAGATTGTATACAATAACAAGAATGTTGTTTTAATAACAACTGATCAAATAAATAATTTTGACTATTATAAATACCCAAATTAACTCTTAAAGAAAATATGAAGAAAGACCATATCTGAATCAAGAGAAGGAACTGACAAATAGAGGTATGCATGGCATAATTTATCATATATTTAAAAGGAATAACAAGTTTTACATAATAGATTTGCAAATTCATGTGCCATCATTTTTATTATACTTTGTTATGGAAATGCTAATGTTATGGAAATTGAACAAAAATTCAATAAACTGAAAATGAAAAAAATATTTTTCTAAAGCACATATTTAATCCTGACATTTTCCTACTCAATAAGCCCCAGTAGCACCCTATTACCTTAAGAATAAAATATAAATTGCTCTTTTGACTTTTTAAATTCTTCACAACTTAGCCCATTCCTCTGTTTTAAGTTTTATGACATTTTTCTCCCTATCGTATACACTATCATCCAGCAATACTGGTGTTTTTTCTGTACATAACAACATTAGATCTGTCACTCCCTTGGTATTTCATTGGCTATCTCCCAAAACTAAAATTCTTTCTCTCTTTATTTCCCACTCCTGGCTTCCCTGTTATCTTTTAAGGTTCACCTTATCTCTCATAGTCTTCATGACTTTCCCTCCCTTCCTTTCTTTCCCTTCTCCAAAATAGAGTTTGTACTCTGAGATTACCTTCCAATTTTACTCTAATTCTTGTATGCATAGGTTTTTGTCTGATGTCTATCCTATTAAAATATGAAGTACTTAAGGGCAGGAATTACGTCTTGCCCCCCTCCCCACTTTGTATACTTTGTGCTTAGCACAGTGTATAGCACAAATACATACATACATACATACATAAATGTGTATTATACATATTATGCAGATATAGTTGCATATTTTTGATCAAATTCATTTGACAAACAGCGAGCTCTGAAAATGATATTTTATGTATGTTGGTATGAAATTTTCCCCATATGCCAAACAAATTACAAATATAATACCTGATTACATGTAATACATATACACTTAAAAGTGGATTAAAAAGAAGGTATGTTAAGTATACTTTAACTCCTCTATTTGCAAAGATTGCCATAATAAATTCAAGGTAGGTTTTAGATGTAGCAGTTTGTTTTGAAAAAAAAATCCACTGTAATATATCTTTTTAAATAAGAAAATTAATGATGGTATGGTTAAGTTCTTTTTAATTTAAATATAGTGGGTTTTTTCCTATTAATATTGAAAAATTAAAAAAAAAACATGCTTTCTTTTTTTTTCCAGAATGAGACATTACCCATCAATAACACAATAATTACCCATCAATAAACACAAAACATTAGATTGACGGTAGGTAGGATTTGAGAAACGATATGAACAAGTGTTATACAGGTTGAGAAGGCAGAGAGGTAGATCTGTGTTAATGAGTAGAAAATACACATGAATTACAAGAAAGATCATTTAAAATATAAACACATATAAGCATATATCCCTTAGTAACCATGAAAACAAATCATCTTCTATTACAAGCAGTCAGTACTTTAGCATTGAAAATCTTTAAATGACAAATATGGGAAAAAACTGATAGGATAAAAGAAAGTTCTAAGGTTTTGCAAATTACTTTTAACCCAAGAAAACACATCTGGTATAATTAGCAATTCAAGAAATTATAGTTATTAATATCTAATTTTGGATATGAGGAGTTCTATTAGCATATTATTTTTTCTTTTATGTTTTGAGTTTTGTGATGTGCATGTTATTTCAGGAACAACTATTTCTTCAAATTTTTCAGTATTGCAAGTATTTATAATGATAAGAATAACAATGGAAACATCATCCTCTCCATTTCCATAATTTAGAATTTTGTTCTTTACATATAATTTCTTTGATAATTCTGTTTTATTTCTAAAGGAATATGATGGAAGAAAAACATAATTGATCATGACTAATAAACTTAAGAAAACATCATATTATAATATTTACTTTTGCAAATAGAGTGTCAGTGATGGAATAAAGGTTTGATTGTTGAGTGTGACAATGTGATCATTTCTGAAGAACTTACTTTATCAAATTCTTGATGGAATCTGGATCATAAGCCATGACTTGTCCAATAATGCTGCCTTCTTTGACATCTTCATCTACTTCAATCAAATAAAATGATTTACTGAAGACAGGGGGTTCATCGACATCTTCCACAGAGATTTTGACTACTGCTGTATCCTTAAATGGCCCCAGGTGTCGGAAACGTGGATCAGTATAGATATTACTTGCTTCTGCTCTTAGAATATATTGCATTTTCTTTTCAAAATCTAATTGCTAGAGATAAAATTGACAAAAGTGTTCACATTTTATAATAGAACATTCATTTGAATCCATGACAAGATAAAACAATAAATCATTTCTTGATAGTATAAACTACAGATAAATAGCTTCTGAAAAGTAATGATCATCACACCAATGGCAAAGTTGAAGCTTAAGGTAAACTCACTGTAAAACAGGTATTTTCTAAATGTTTGTCAAAATAGATTGAATAGCGCACTGATTGGAACAGTCATCCTCTATTTTGCTTAAGATATTTGTCATCTCTTGTTAGGTCTATTGCAATTGCTTCATAATTGGTCTTCATGATTTTTGTCTCTTCCCTAACGAATATTTCTATCAAATATCTGCCAAATTGATATCATAAAATACATACTTGATTATTTTAAATCCTACTGAAAATCAAAGAATCTAAATTGATTCACTATTGCCTTTATGATAAAATATAGAATCTTCAGTCTGACATTTAAGGACCACCATAATCTGGTCCCCACCTTTCCAATTATATTTCACATTTCTTCTTTCCAATCACTGTTTTTTCTGGCCAAATTGATCTGCTAATTGTTCCCCATAAATCACATTCCATATTCTGCCTCTAAATTTTTACAAAAGCAAAAAATGAACTCTTATATAACATCTGCCTCTTATAATCTCTTGGTTTTTCCAGTGTTCAACTCAGGTGAAACCTGCTACATGTGCCCTTTCTTAACCCCCCCCCCATTTTTGTTTTATTTTGTTATTCTCTGTCTCTGTATCTTTCTCTTTTTCTGTCTGCCTTTCTCTGTGCCTCTTTCTATGTCTGTATCTCTCTCTCTGTTCCTATCTCTCTGTCTCTGTCTGTCTGTCTGTCTGTCTCTCTCTCTTTCTGTCTCTCTCTCTCTCTCCCTCTCTCACTCCCTCAGGTGAATGTGAGCTACTGTGAGTAAAAAGTATTTGTTATCTTTTTTTATCTACAAGTCCTAACACATAATTGTTCAATAAAAATTGTTTGAGACAAGTGTCAATTTTTAGTTGCAAATGAATTTTCCTTTTATTGAGTAATCTATATTATCTTCAACATTATATTCTGAGGAATATTAATATTAAAGGTCTCAATTTTGCACTGGCATAGATTCAGAGGGAATAATAAAATGTGAGTCAAAGTAAAATAAAGTGTGCCTGATCTCAGCTATTTGTCCAATTCCCTTTTTTTAAACTATGCTAGCTACGTAAAATATTCTCTATCTGAATCTTGAGAACACAAAATGATGCATTTTTATTAGTCCTTGGGAGGAAATGTTGAATTGATATTACCTGCTAAAATATAAGGTAATGTAATTAAATATATAAAATTTAGCTTGATATTGGCCAATTTCAATATATTTAGGGTGAAAACATTTTTATATACAGTATTAAACATTACCAAAATAATTTTAATACTTGAAGAAAATATGTTTGATTATTATCATTACTCATATTAAATTGATATCTTCCAAAATATAATATGTATGTAATAAGCTAGGCAATAACCTTCAAAAAAAGTATTTTATTTTGAGTCCAAGACACCTTTAATGAAGCCAAATAAAATAAGTTTAAAAAACAAGATTACTTTTATTTTATGATGTTAATTTTTTATTGCACATCTATTAATATTGTATGCTTTTTTTTATTTGAAGTGTTATACATATGTGACATATGGCAACCAGGAGGTCTTATAAGAAGTATAATACCAAAACACTTCTCATTTATATAAGTTCATAAAGGATGACTTTCCCCTAAAGAATGTAGAAAATAAATCCAGATACCTTCATTGAAGGAAAAACTTCAAATAGATAATTCCTTCTATATCAAATTTATAAAAAAAATATCACAAAGGAGATAAGTAACCTTTTTGACAGTTATGATCCCTTCTTGTGTATCCTTGTCTGTGATGATGTCAAACATATCTGAACCATCTCCTTCCACAAGGCTATACTCCATTTCTGCATTTTTTCCCACATCAGGATCATTAGCTTTTATTCTTCCCAGTGGAGTTCCAAGGGGCACAGACTCAGAAGAACTGAACTGATATGTACCTGAAAATTAAATGAATTCCTCTTTGAAATTGTGACTTTAAATATGGAGCCACTAATCTATACCTCTACAAAAATAACCACATTCTAAATGGTTTTTGTTATTCTAATTTTACTATAGCTCAATAAGGAATTCATATGAGCAATGAACTTGATATTTCTATAAGAGTGGGTCATAGAAAACTGGAATCATGTCTTGTACCTTCATGAAATTCCTCTTTCTATAAACTCTCATGCAATAATCAATGATCTTTCTCTTTGTATAGAAGCAGGAAGTTCCTCTTATTGTCCCTGGACATCGGTGAACCTAACTAATTAAAGAAAAATCTGGAGTACTAATTTTTTTTTAGAAATCTAATTTTATTGCCTTCAATTAAAAATAGTCGTGGAATAATTGCTTAAATGTGGCAGTAGAATGCCTACATGAGAAGAAGAGTTTAAATAGAGTAGAGATCTTAGTTCTTCTGGCTTCTAGTTTCCAAAGAGGAGATAAGCAGTTCTAGATTCTCTTCAGGGGAAGAGATCACTGGATAGAGAGAAAAACTCCAGAGAGAAGCTCACATATAGAGAACTTGAAACCTTGATCATGTTTCTCTTCAGTTTATCATGCTAGAATTTAAGGTGATTTCCCCTTCTGTGATATCATGGACTCTACCTCTCTCATAGTTAGGCTGAGATCTTTCACTCCCAGTGTAAGAATTTATTTGCTCTGTACCTTAAAAGTGTATGCTAATCTGTATAACTATTTTTATTCTTGTTTTCTATTGGCTTGAGTTAATGGATTGATTTGCTATTCATTAAATGTGACAGTCTTTGTATAATTGACATTTGATGGAAAGGAAGTTACATCTTTGGATATACTATTTGGAAGTGTTCTTCCCTGTTAAGGGATAGCAATCAAAAAGACAGGTTGAACCTAAAATTATTTACTCTGAACTAACAATATTCAAGGGACAGAGTGTAATGGAAATGCCAATTTAAAGATCTTCCCTGCCCCTAGGCTAAAGTGCACCTGGAGCCTGGGGTGGGAGGCTTGTTTTTCAATAGATACTTCTTGATTGGCCAGTGGGTCCAGGAGGTTGTTACATTCTCTGAGCCAGGAGAAGGCTATATAAGCCCTGATGTGAGGCTTTGTTTTGGGGGCTCACTTTGAGAAGTGTTCTGTGATTTGATATGGATTCTGGGAAGCCGTTGTCCAGAGGGGGGCCCCCCCCCGGCTTTGAAAAACCCAGATGTTGAAACCCAGAGGTTGATTGGGTATGGATGTAATGGCTGGACAGTTTGGAAAGCTGTCTACTTGATCTGTTTCTGTCTTGATAATTCTGCCTGTATACTTTGAAGTTCGGGGTGCTGACCTTTTTCCCCTGAACAAGGTAAACGATATATGTCTGACTGATTAAAGTAAGCTTGTTAACCCATTTTGAGTTGCTTTTCTTTATCAAAGCAGATCCAAGAACCTATGGTGGCAGCAACCCTGAGGATGCTTGGGGTGCTTGCTGTTACACAGAGAGATATAATTTTCCATCCCCATTTCCTAAAGTTATAAGAGTGACCATTGTCATGGCATTGAGATTTTGTCCCCTGCATGGAAGTAATCAAATACATTCTTGGAGAAAGGTAAGTGGATAAAATTTTAGAGATGGCTACTCACATCTCCCTATAAGTCAAATCTATTCAGACACTTGAGGACAGACATAACTTATATAGGAATCATTCAAACACACACATACATTTATGTTAGTATATACCGGAAATAGCATCAGCTACATTTATAATAAAAATAACATCAGATCTGGATTCCACTACTGACTATTCTACTTATTGGTTATGTGACCTTGGGCTAGTAATTTACTTTCTCTGGATGCCATGTGTCCATGATTACAAAAGAAATATAAAATTGTTTTCATTGATTGTCATACAAGGTTATTGTGAAGTTCAAGTGATTTTTCATATAGAAAGCACCAACTGATTTATAAACTTAACCACATTTAAGGCATTATTATGATATAAACTAATAGCTAAACATACTTTGAAACAATTTTGTTCTTTAAGTATTTTAACTTTTTTTTGCAATACTTTTGATAAAGATGATGGTGATAATAATGAATGTTTCTTTTACTAACTTTTTTAAATTGGTCAAATTGTTCCTTTTCTACAGCAATATATCACAGTAAAATGGAAAGGGAATTCTTCTTTACAAACTCTTAGATTATGTTGGGGGTTTTTTTTGGGGGGGGAGTAATCTTCAATCCAACTTTTGCATTCTCCTTTTCACAACATCATCTAGAGGCATCTTAATTCTTCTTCACTATTTTTGCCATCAGAGTGGTATCATCTGGATATTTGACATTATTGCTATTTCTCCCAGCAACCTTAATTAAAGCTTTTGATTCATTCAGCCTGGCGTTTTGTATGATGTACTTTATATAAAAGTTAAATAAATAAGGAGACAATATACAGCTTTGTTGTACTCCTTTCCCAATCTTAAACTAATCTGTTGTTTCATGTTCAGCTATAATTGTTTCCTCTCGTCCCTAAGACAAGTTCCACAGGAGACAAGTAAAGTGATCTCCTCCTCTCATCTCTCTGAGGACATGCCACAACTTTTTTTTATGATCCACATAGTCAAAGACTTTAGTCAATCTAGCAGAAATAGGTGCATGTGCATGTATGCATATAAATGTTTGTGTGTGTGTGTGTGCGTTTGTTTTTTTGTTTTTGTTTTTGTTTTTCTGGAACTTCTTTACTTTCTCCACAATCCTGTTAATTTTGGCAATTTGGTCTCCAGTTATTCTGTCTCTTTGAAAACCAGCCTGCTTTTCTGGTTAAGTCTTGGTTGACATTGTTGAAGCTAAGCTTGAAGAATTTTAAGCATAACCTTGGCATGTGAAATGAGCACAACTGTTTGATAAATTCGATGTTCCTTGGTGTTGCTCTTCTTTAGGACTGGGACATAAACCGATATTTTTCAATTCAGTGGTCACTGTTGTATTTTACAAATTTGCTGGCATATTGAGTGTAGCATTTCAAAAGCATATTCTTTTAGAATTTTAAGTAGCTTAATTGGAATTTCGTGCCTTTTTTAAAAAAAGTTCTTCAGTGGGTTCTTTACATTATGGAATTCCTAGGTTCATTCATGTTAACGTCAAATGTGACATTCTACATGAGATTTTTGGTTCCTCACCCCAGTTCAGTGCCCCACAAATTATTTTTCCTTTTATTCACTATATTTTCATTGACTTTTCTGTAGCAATATTGTTCCTTTCATTAAGATAAGCTCCTTTTCTGTAGGTTTATTTTTACTTTTTGTGTTTATATCATGTCCCCAGCATTAGGTACTTATTAAATCTTTGTTAGGATGAATTGAATTAAATTTTACTTAGATCAAAGTTGTGGCAGAGGAGGAGAGAGAGGAGGCATGTTTTACTGTATGAAAATAAATCTGGAAGAATAGAATTAGCAAAGGACTTTGAATTAGGAAGACCGGGGATCAATGTCAAATGACTATGTAATTATTTTTTTTAAATGCCATGGAAGTTCAGTCAAAATTTCCTAATCTATACAATGGAATTAGGAATATTTAGAGTGTCCATGTAGCAGGCCAATTATATGCTTCTAATGGGTCAACATATGTGCAAAGGGGCTTGTTTTGGGCAACCTCAGATCACCTAATATGAAGGTGCTCCACATCCCTTTCATGTGTAGGAATAATTTTGTAGCCTCTTTTGATTAACTGCATAGTCATAAAGGCTTCATCTTTAAAACTGGTGAGTAACTTTCTTTCCCATATGCTCTTTTATCCATATCCTGTTGCTATGAACTGAATAGATAAAAGGGGGATAATTTTGTTAACCTGATTTCCATCTTATAACTTGATTCTGAGGATTTCTTGCCCTGTGGTGTTTATTCTGTTTTACTTCATCTATCATTCTCAGTTCCAGGTACCATAGGGCTAGATCTAAGAGTTTGAACCAAGGGGATCTTGGAACCTAGATTCCAGATGAGATGATGCAGTCCCTAGCACATCAGGGAAGCTCTGAAAAGACAGGTTGCCTGGGAATCAAACCTAATGTGAGTTGTGAATAGGGAGCAAGAACTGGGCTCTTTAGGAACTGAGGCAAGATGTGAACTTAACCCTCTTCCCTTTCCCAGACACTAAACTGGTACAAAAGGGGGAACAGCTTAAGCCCCATATGTTGGAGAGTAACTTTGTATATTTGTGATTATACATATAGAAGTAAATATCCCTTTGAAAAGGTCACCTGACTGTGGAGAGTAACTTTGTATATTTGTGATTATACATATAGAAGTAAATATCCCTTTGAAAAGGTTATCTAACTGTTAGTAGTCAAATGCAACAGGGATTCTGGGGACTATTCCTAAAATTATAGGAACATCAGTAGCGGTATTGAAGTCAGTGGCAAAGAGCCTAGGCTCTCTCAGTTTCTCTTAAGAGTATCAGAGAGTCTTGGGTCAAGTGTGAAATGCCTGACATTTCAGGCAGTGAGAGTCAAGACAGGCAATGTTAAATATATAAAGCCTTTGGATAACATTAAAAAATTGGCTATTATTATTAAATGCAACCTGAATATTGAACAAAGGAAATATTGCCTTTTTGGCACTCCCTTATGCACAGATTCTTTGGGGACTATGCTTGACTAAATTAAAAATTGACAGCAAAGAAAAAAATGTCACAAAAATGAATTCCAAAGACTTTAAATCATCAAATTGCCTTTATTTTTAATTTAAAGACTTGTCCTATGTCTTTAGACCACTGTCTAAAACATCCAAGGGAGTGAACTGAAGAAGGTAATGAATATCAGATCACATTGCTAAGGGTAGAACAATTCTCAGAAACTATCTGGTCAAACCTGTTCTTTGTACAGATGAAAAAACTCAGCTTGAGGGGTTATGCAAAGTTCCCAAAATCAAACATAGGAATCAAGACCTGGAATCATAGTATCTGAGTTCAAACCCAGATTCTCTAATTCAAGAATCAGTATTTTTTTTTTCCTACCGAGCCACACAGTCTGTCTGCACTAGGTTATAGTTTCTTTAACCTGAGATGTGGACAATATTAATACAACTAGAGAGATGATTGGGGTATAAGTGTAATAATGTATATGAAACAATTTAAGATTCTCAGAAGAAATTATAAGAATTGCTAATCTCATAATCTTGTGATTCATATTTATAAAGTAGATGAATCTAATTAAAATGTTTAAGTGAGCATCAAGGCATTTATTTAATATATCATGGAACAATTAATTACAAAGAATGCCTTTCTAAATTTAATAAATAGTATTTGTTAGAAAATGAATCTACAACACAAATAAATTTTAAAAATGTACAAAAAGCACAGAGGTTTTATCTAGTAGTACAGAATCAAGTGATTGCCTTTTTTCTCAATGATATGATTTTTTTTATCAAACCCCCCAAAATGCACAGTCTACATCTAATAAATACATTTAAGTTAAGGGTTAAGAATTATCAGGTGGATATAGACAGTTGACAGCTAACATGTAATTTAAATTGTATTATCCAAAGTAGCCAAATTAGATGGGATTTCATTCAAATCTCTGTTGTCCCACCCCCCCCTCCAAACCAGGTGGAATAGTTGAAACCATATTGTGCTATAATTCTAAGAAACATTTAAATCTTGCCAAGGATCAAGTGCATATTATATTTATGTGTACAAACCAAGTTGATGATTACCCTACAGGAAAGTATGAGAGAATGCTTTCAAAGCTCAATATATATTCTTTCATTTTATCCACAAAAACCCTTAGAAGTATAGTGTACAAGCAGAATCTTCCCATTTTAAAGATGTAAAAGTAGAGAATTAGAACAGTTTTATTTTTCTGTAGTCACACAGAACATTGGCTATACTGGAACTAAAAATCAAGACTTCTGATTTTTATATTCAATTTTTCTTCCAATATAATTTCATGCCTAAATATATATAATCCCCTAATGATACTGTCCCAAGTTGACTATGGCTAAAAGTAACTAAATGAAACAGTGAGTCTGTCTCAATTGGCTATTGTGAAAGATACATTTTAAGGGACTCTTATGTTCACATGGTACTTCTAATTTGCCTGGTTAGGCAACTCTGATTATCATAATTTTCTTCCTCAAATATACATCATCATCATTGCCATAATCATGATTCATTCATTCATTAATCATATTTTGACCTTTATAGCTTTTGTTATGAACTTAACTATGGCCAATGTGATCTTCACTAAAATGAAACCTTCTTAGCCTTTCAGAATTGTAGATATGATTATATGACATAAACACATATCCAAATCTCATTTTAAGCCATTCTATGATTTTAGTCTCAATATATTGGAAAGGCAATAAAGGAAAATAGGAAAATATTTATTATTAGGATGGGAAAGATTACTATAAAATCAAGTGGTGATTTTGGTTGCAGAAAAGAGTTATGACAGCAATATATTATGTAATGTATCGATATAAATTACTACAAGATCTTTGTTGATTTTCTCTTTTAAAAAATTAAAGATTATTCAGTGTGTTTTAAAGGCTGAACTAGAAGATTCTAAGTCCTAATAGAACCTTCCAAGTTTTAGCTTTCAAATTTTGTCCCAGGGATGAACTGTATATTTTTTGTTAAATATCCTGCCAAGCTAATTTTGAGATACATTATCAAAGGTTGTAAATTTAGATACCCTTGGGGAACATATTTTATTTTGTTATTATATATTTTGTATTATTATGGTGTTTGTCCCCAGAAAAATGCCAATCAAGCTGTGGAGAAGAGATATTTCAATTTGAGGCAATGGAAGCAGTAATCATGCAGATGAATCTTTTGTGTAATTGAAGAAAGTTATTTTTTTATGTGCTATTTTCAAACACTTCAGTTTATGAGGCATTAGAGAATTTATATCCACTTGGCAAAGAGAAAGTAAGAAAGATATAGGAGTGATTCTCTGATATATTTTGCTAATGTTGACAGGCATTCCAAATAATTCAGATCATAAAATGCTCTAGGCAAATTTGAATTTATACAGCAATGCTTCCATAATAGGATTTTAATTTAAATTTTTCAATTGAGAAAGAATTGACCTTAAAATCTTGGGTTGAAATACTCTTTAGATAAATTCTAGTATGTGACATCATGAAAATGTCACTTAACATGTTAATGCCCCAGGAAAATAGAAAGATTATGTTATATACAGCTTATTCATCTGCACCAATGGGAGGCATTTCTGTAATTGACATTCCCTCAGGGTTAGGTCTATGGTCTCAAGGCCACATGTGGCCCTCTAGGTCCTAAAGTATGGCCCTTTGACTGAGACCAAACTTCACAGAACTAATCCATTTATTGGGATATTTCGATTCAGTTGTAGTGCTGCACTTGAGGGCCTAGTGCAGCCTCGAGGCCACACGTTCCCCAATCCTACACCAATGAAATCATAGGTCTGGATGAAGAAACAATAAATATTGGAAAATATATGGAAGAAGGAAGATTATAATATATATATATATACATGTATGTTTATGTGTATATATATACATGCATGTATATATGTGTATATATACATATATGCATACACAAACACACACATATATGTTTTTTTCCCAGGTGAGAAGTCAGGGCAATTGAGGTTAAGTGACTTGCCCAAGGTCACATGGCTAGTAAGTGTTAAGTGTCTGAGGCCAGATTTAAACTAAGGGCCTCCTGACTCCAGGGTCGATGCTCTATTCACTGTGCCACCTAGCTGCCCCAAGAATGAAGAGTATAATATCCTATTTCATTTAATATATATTAGACAGTAGAAAATCCTTTGGATCATCATACATCCCTGATCGGGTCTGAAATGATGCTTTGTAGTGAAATCATTTATTTGTTCATTTCTTCCTTCCTTCCTTCCTTCCTTCCTTCCTTCCTTCCTTCCTTCCTTCCTTCCTTCCTTCCTTCCTACAAAGCAATCTTGAAAGTAGCCATTATTCTTTGAATACTTTAGTGGTAAAGCATTCAATAACATCGTGTTGTTGTTTTTATTGTTACAATGAAACGAGATCAATTTGTAGTCCTGGTATTAATGATTAGGCATTGACATGAATGACTGTGTGTTGATTAAACTGACTTGAATTACTGAACCTATTAATAATTCTGTCATAATTCAGACATGCACGGGTAAAATAACTAGTATAAATAGTCTATTGTATTTGAAGAGTTGAGCTCAAAGCTTGGGGCGGTGCCAGGGAGAGACTGGAATGATTTGTCTCATTTATCTTGTCTACGCTCTGGTATAATTTATGGTACCTTCCAAATCCTCCTGACTCTGAAGGCTTTCCATTTACCAATCTGGAATTTGGTAGCATTGTATGAGGTGAAAAAGAAGAATTGGTAAAGTTAGAAGGTGTGTTGATGAGAAGGCAGAAAAAAATATAAAGGGCTCTGAACTAACCCTCTAGCTAGAAAGAAGGATGAAGGATTTAGCCAAAATAACTACAGTGTTTTATCCTCTTAATTCCTTCTACTACCCAACTTAATACTAGTAAAACTGAAGTCCTTTTTGACTTGTTTTCTTTTGTTACCGAGGCAGCTAAATGATAATGGCTAGAGTTAGGATCCCAGGAAAATTACTAAAAATCTGCTTAGCTTAAATTTCCTCATTTATAAAAAGCATATAACAAGGGAATCTACCCCATACATTGTTGGGAGGACTCAAGTGAGATAAAAGTTGTAAAGTGTTTTGCAAACCATATACACATATGTATGTACTTGTATGTATGTATGCATTCATCTATATTGGCACATGCATATGTATGTATGAACATGTGTATCTGTATACACACATGTATATGTATACACATGTAGTTGTACACGCACACAGTGCACATATGCACTGTATTGTGTAGGTTGCATATGTGTTTCCATGCATGCATGTGTGTATATGAGTGTGTATATTCACATATATGCATATACATACATATATGCACACAAACTATTGAATAGATATGTATGTCTTAGAGATTTTTTCCACTTATTTATGTTTTAAAAACAAAATGTATTCTTTAAAACACAACAATGAATTTACTTATGAAAATAATGGTGTATCATGAAAATAATTTTAAAGAAACTTCAAATGCATAAGCTTCAAATATTTCTTACTCAGGGGGAATCTTGGAGGATTGTTGTTGACATCAGTTAAAGTGATATTCACTGTGGTTGTTCCTGATAATCCACCCATCTGTCCTCCCATATCTTTAGCCTGGATGACCACTTGGTACTGCTCCCTGTTTTCTCTGCTCATATCTGGTAATGCTGTTTTTATTATGCCTTTTGGAGAAAGGAGAGAGAAGTCATGCATTTTAATACAATGGTTTTAAAATGGATTTATGCAACTTATACTGGGCAGATGTTAATCACAGCAAACAAATAAAATTTAGGTATACTGAAATAAGGTTTTCAATCCATGGACAATTTAATGTAATTGCCAGCATACAGAGCTTTCTATCTCTGCCATTGTTCAGTGTATCGTCTTTGCTAAATCAATTTAATTATCCTTTTGATAACAAACATTAGCTTTTCAGTCAATGCAAATCTTTCAACCAAATGTTCTTGTTTCATTTTAGAAATTGTCAGAAGCTTCAGGATTTGTCTCTTTCTTAGATTGCTCCATGTTTTAATTGTTTGCATGAAGAACTATCAATCTTTTTGATTTTATAGTTTAAATCCGGACACAAGAATTTATGGCACAGTAGAATAGTGTTTTAAAAGCAATGTACTTTTTTTTAAGAAGACACGTCCCTCCCTTGGTGATATGGAAGCATTTTGAGTCATATAATCAATGATTTTTGAACAATATGAACATGTTTTAAATTATATAAAAACATGAAAGACATAAAGAATTCATTTGACATGTGTTTCTAAAATTATTATCATTATATTAGCAATAATGTTCAATTATTAATTCCTTACCAGATTCTGGGTCCACTGAAAAGTATGGCTGTCCTTGAAGTATGCTGTATACTATTTTGGCACTATTTCCATAGTTGGCATCATCTGCATCTGTTGCCATAACTTGGATAACAGATGTACCTAAAGAAATTTTGCCCCAACAGCAGACACATACATGAACACATATGTGAATAAGTCAAACTGTGAAATAATGAATTGGAACATCTTTTCTGGTAGTCTGTGATCAATAAGCAATGACACAGTGAATCATGAATACTGACTTTGACAAATATCTAGTGTCCACGGTAATGAAAATTACTGAAAAGAATTTGTTCCCTCTCCCCCCTTTCCTGTCCATTTTTATTGATTTAAAATGGTTTATTTTAATCAGGTTATACCCATAAATATATACCGAATAATCATAAGACCTTACTGCATAGAAGGATACAATGTGATTTAATTCTACTACGTTTTTAATCTGTTTGAAGTACTGTGGCAGGAAGAGATTTTAACACTGAATATAGTATGTGTGTAATTTTCAGATAATGTAATGATTGCTAAGCAGAGAAGAATAGTCAATACTGAATACCACACTTACAGCCCTCCTGCTGTTCCTTATTTGTGTAACTTTAATCATCCTTTGTAAATAGGATGGCATACAAAAAGAACCATGCTTTTGTTATGAGTCAAATAAAGGAGGGCATGGAAATAAAAAAAATTGATACGTTTTCTTTTTCTGCTTGTGTCTATCATATTTATGTAACCATGAAATATTTATGTTCATCTCTATTATTCTGCTTATGTAGAAAAAGCTACGTATGAGGGGCGGCCAGGTGGCTCAGCGAGTAAAAGCACAAGCCCCAGTGTCGGGATGACCTGGGGATAAAATCCGGGCTCAGATACTTGGCACCACACCCAGAAATAACTGGCCTTGTATCCTTGAGCAAGTTGCTTAACCCAGATTGCTTTAAAAAAAAAAGAAAGAAAAAGCTAGGTATCATAGTGAATAGAGTGCTGTGCCTGGAGTCAGGAGGATGACAGTTCAAACCAGCATCAGACATTTAATAGCTATATGGCCAAGTCACTTTACCTCTGTTTATCTTAGTTCCCTCAACTACAAAATTGTTATAACAATAACATATAATAGATACCAAATTGTTGTTCTCTTCCCCCTCTCTTTATAAATAGGCTTAGAGAAATTGCATGGATGGTAAACAGAACTTTGGACAGGAAGGAAGAGTTTATAGTTTAAATATGAACTCATGATGAGTTTCTTGTCTGAGAATCAATCTCCTCATTCATAAAATGGATTTAGAGGCAGCATTAAATAGTCAAAAGAGATCTGATCATGGAATCGAGAATTAGTTCAAATTCCAACTCTTACAAATACAGGATGTGTGACTCTAAAGGGGGCACTTGAATTATCTGTGATCCTTTTTAGGAGTTTCTCAACTAAATCTTCCTCCAATGATTAAGTTACATATTAAGTTGAAAAATGGAGTTAATCATTATAGCTTGATTTCAGGGTAATTGTAAGGATCAAATAAGCAATGTTGGCAAAGTGCTTTATAAACATGTATTATTATGTGAATGTTAACATGATACATCTTCCTAAATATTTTATAGATAGATATTTAATACAAAAATATCTCTTTCTATCCATGTTTAAGTTTCTCCCATTAAAATCATCTCTTTATGTCTAAATGATGAGAGAATATTAAATTAAAGCTACAAAATCATTTAAATATTTTAGACATTATCCATTACATAACAGCTTACAGTAGCTACTACTATTTAGCTTTAGTGAAGGTGTCATTCTTTCTTTCACTCAGATTTCTACAAAGAATGAAAACACAGCTTTGACATTTCATTTATAAGTCCTATGTAAGTTCCAGTTGATTGTGAATATAATTTTTTCTTGCAGAAAACATGAGTTATTTGTCATTAAAATCCATTTCTGAGAGTGGTGACCCAGTGATGTACATAATTATACTGACAGCTTCATTTTCCATCTCTTCCTATGAGTAATAACAAATTTGTGTAACATCTATCCTCTGACAAATGCTCCAGCTGTAAGATAACAAATAGGTATTTTTGCCTATATTATAGGGAACCTGAGGCAGGAAGAGGGGAAAATTCTGCTTGCATCAAGATTATGATTAATTTGTGCAATAATCATAAGCAATTCCCTGCTTTATATTTAAAACTGTTCCCTAAATCTCTGTTGAATATATGTTAGAATATAGGCTGACTGCTTTCCACATATACTGTGGATCACATGAACAAAAAACTTATAAAGATGATGCCAAACACAGCATACTTTTGATACAAATTATGAATCTGTATCACGATACTTATTAGAATCTGAGGTCAATTCTTTTCCTACTGGAGTTGTTTACTTTTTACATTGCCTCCAAATTGACTTGCATGCATACAAAACAACTTCATGTGCAAATGGCACATTTCCTAAAGGCTCAGAAATAACATTTTATCAACAACTAATACTTAAAAATCCTAAGAGTTGCACTGCAAAAAAAGAAGAAGAAGAAGCAGTCAGGAAGAAGCAATTTCATGGAATAAAAAATGGCAAAGCCCTAAGCCAAGTTCAAAATTAAAGAATAAATGATTTAATTTCTCAGAGTTGAAGGGAACAGAAATCAATAGTCTGAAGATAGAAGAAAATACTTCCTATTTGCAAGAGAGTAGTAGTGATAGGAAATGGGATACATAGGAAATGACTGACCATATTCAATGAATTTATTTATCTAAGATATGGTGAAAAGTCTTACATGTTGCATATTGTTGTGTCATAATGGAAAGGACTCAGATAAATTTCTTATATTTCTGATAAAGAAAAAAAATCACAAAACAAAACTAGCCATATGAAAAAATAAGAAAAAAATAGCACTTTGAATCTTTGTGTTTTACTTACACTGGAGGAAACATTGATTAATTTAGATAACTTGAATATGTGCAGAAAATAATAAGCAAATATTTTATATGGATTTGGCTTAAATAATCTTAGGAAAATTAATAATTTCTTTATATCAAAGTTCTCATACTGTGCATATAAATTTAAAGATAATACAGTTTCAGGAGGAGAAGAGCCAAGAGGGTGGAGTAAAATCAGAACCTTGCTTGAGCTTCTGCTCCAAACACTTCCAATACCTATAAAATATGATTCTAAACAAATTTTAGAACTACAGAACCCGCAAAGTGACAGAAAGAAACAAATCTCCCACTGAAGGCAGCCTGGTAGGCCAACAGAAAGGGTCTACAGCATCCTGCTATGAGTGGAGCATGGTCTAGTGTGAGCAACGTGGGTAGAGACAAGGGGAACAGATCTGAAGCCCAGAGCAGTTGGAGGAGACTTCAGGAGAGTGAATCACTGACAGCTATGGCACTTAACAGACTTCTTAACCCATAAACACCAAAGTGAAAGTAAAAGGTCTGTGGGGAACCCTGTTGATCCTGGGTGAGAGAAGAAAGTGGTCCAGCCCCTGCCCCCAGGGCAGCTTACGTGACTGAAGCAGCAACTGCTGCCACTGCTGCTGCTGCTGCTGCTTCTGGCTACCGGCCTACAGATTGTAGAGGACATTTGCAGGAATCATTCTGCTGGCACTGAGGCAGGATTCTCTTGCTTTGCCCTGCTGGTATCTGGGTTATAAGGGTGCTGGTAGTGGAGTAATGAGTGCTGGTGTAGTAGAGCTTGTTGAGGTTGTAGAGAGAAAATCCTCCTCACAGTTCTGAGGCAGTGCCTGTAAAAATTTCTGACAATAGCTGTACAAAACCCCAGAAATTTGGGACACAGCACTCTCTACTCTGGAAGCAGAGTTCTACAAAGGCAAAGAGCTCAAAAGTCAAGTAACTGGCTGGCAAGATGAGCAAACAGAGGAAGCACAATCACACTACAGAATTATTTTTGGGGGACAAAGAGGACCAAAACAGAATCAGAAGAAGACAACGAAATCAAAACTCCTGCATGAAAGCCTCCAAAAAAAATATAAAGTGGTCACAGGCCATGGAGGAGCCCAAAAAGGATTTTAAAAATCAAGTAAGAGAAATAGGGAAAATTTAGAAAGAGAAATGAAAATGATGAAAGGAAATCATGAAAAAACAAGTTAACAGCCTGACTGAAAAATTAACATCTTAAAAAAGAGACTAACTCAAATAGTAAAAGAGTTCCAAAAAGTCAAGGAGGAAAAGAATGACTTAAAAAGTCGAATTGGGGCATGCCTAAGTGTTACAATGAATAGAGCACCAATCCTTGAATCAGGAGGACCTGAGTTTAAATTTGGCCTCAGCCACTTAACACTTACTATCTGTTTGACTTTGGGCAAGTCACTTACCCCAATTGCCCTCTCTCCAAAAAAAAGGGAAAAAAAAAGCTGAATTGGCCAGATGGAGAAGGAATTTTAAAAATTCAATGAAGAAAATAATTCCTTCAAAATTAGATTGGAACAAATGGAAGCTAAAGACTTTATGAGAAACCAAGATCTAAAATTAAAAAAAAAATAGAAGATAATGTGAAATATCTCTTAGGAAAAACTACTGAACTGGAAAATAGATCCAGGTGAGATCATTTAAAAATTATTGGAGTATCTGAAAACCATGAAAACCAAAAGATCCTAGACATCATCTTTCAAGAAATTATCAAGCAAAATTGCCCAGACATTCTAGAATCAGAGGGCAAAATAGAAATTGAAAGATTTCTCAGATTACCTCTTGAAAAAGATCCCAAAAGAAAACTCCTAGTAATCATAGCCAAATTCCAGAGTTCCCAGGTGAAGGAGAAAATATTATGAACAGTCAGGAAGAAACAATTTGAGTTTCTGGAAACACAATCAGGATGACACCAGATCTAGCAGCATCTACATTAAGGGATCAAAGGGCTTGGAATACGATATTCTGGACGTCAAAGGAGCAGGATTAAAACCAGGAATCACCTACCCAGCAAAACTAAGTAAAAAAATAACAGTAAAATACTTCAGGAGAAAATAGGGACATTCAGTAAAATAGAGGAAAAGACCAGAGCTGAACAGAAAATTTGACTTTCAAATAAAGAAGCAAGAGAAGGTTAACAGGAAAAAGAAATCATAAGGAATTTATTAAAAATGTTCTATTTATATTCCTACATGGAAAAAAATAATTTCAACTCAGGAAACTTTTCTTAGTATAAGGATAGTAGACAGAGGACACAGGATGAGTTGAATATGAAGTGATTATATCTAAAAAATAAAATTAAGAGGAGAGATAAATATATTGGGAGGAGAAAGGGAGAGATAGAATAGGGTAAATAATCTCACATAAAAGAAGCAAGAGAAAACTGTTACAATGGAGAAGAGCAGGAAAGTGAAAGGGAATGAGTCAACCTTACTTTCATTGTATTTGGCTTCAGGAGGGAAGAACATACACATTCAATTGGGTATTTTACCCTACAGGAAAAAAGGGGGGGGGGGTGACAATAAGAGGCGGGATGATAGGAGGGAAGGCCGACTGGGAAGGGGGTAATTAGAAGGAAACATGTTTGAAAAGGGACAGGGTCAAAAGAGAAGATAGAATAAGTGGGGGGTGGGATAGGATGAGGAGAAATATAATTAGTCTTTCACAATATAACTACTATGGAAATGTTTTGTTTAACTACACATGTACAACATATATTGAATTGATTGTCTTCCCAGTGGGGGTGGTGAGGAGGTAAGAAGGGAAAAAATCTGGAAATCAAAGTTTCAAAAGTAAATGTTAATGTTTTTTTTTACATGTAACCGGGAAATAAGATACACAGGCAACGGGGTATAGAAATCCATTCTGCCTTACAAGAAAATAAGGAGGGAGCATGAGGGAGGACATAAAAGAGAACTGTTTGGGAGAAGGGGTATTCAGTTTGCCTGCTGTCTTGGGGTGGGGGGTTGCGGAGACACAGAGAGAAAAATTGTAACTCAGAATCTTGTGGAAATGAATGTTGAAAACTAAAAGATAATAAAAAAATGCATTTAAAAAAGATAATATAGTTTCCTCACTGTTGAAAACAATCTGTTTGGAGATCTATTCCACACTGAAAATCAAATGGTCAAATCCCTAATTTGAACTGGCTATTTTAAAATCTATCTTAAATGATCTGTTCTCAGACATTTTCAGGTTGTGCTGTCAAAAACCAACTGTTGCCCTTTACATTGAAAATATAATGTTAAATTAACTGTGACTTCATATTCTAAGTAGGGAGACCCTTGTCAAAGATGATGTTGGAGAATAGAAATAGATTATATTGTATCTGTTATTTTTTCCATGCATAGTTTATTCAGTTCAATTCAATGAACAGTCATTAGGAATCTACTCTGTAACACAAACTGTTGCTGGACCCTGGGGGAACATAATGGTAAGTAAAGCATTATCTTTACTCTCAAGGAACCTAGGTAAGTTCATTTATTAAGCAATGTCTTAATTTTGCCTCATTGTATTTTGCTCAAAGACGAAAAAGGAAACACTGCATAATTATTTATACATTTTCATAGGAATTTACTTATGAATCAGAAAGTAGGCTTGCAAAAACATCAAAATTTATGCCTTAAGAATTTTTTTTCCCCAATTTTAGAAGAAAATAAAGGGAAGGTAGTAAAGCTAATTTGGCATTTTCATTTATGGCAACATTATCATATGTGTAATTAGCACATATGTTAGCAAGGGGAGAGTGGGCAGTATTATCCAAGCTTAATTAATTAGCCCTTCAGTATATGATCTATGTATAGCCTTTGATCAAAAATTATTTAAAATAAAATAAAAAGATCATGCATTGTGAAAGACATTTAGTCTTATAATTATTTTCAAAGATTAATTATATATAAATGAAAATGAATGGCTAATATAATATTTGGAAATCCAATGAAATTTATTAGTTCATTTTATTGTTGGTGGCTAATATGTTAGCTAAAATGTGGTCTTGTTTGTTAAAAAAAACTGCAGCAAAAAAAAACAACAACTACTACTATTACTGCTGCTGCTGCTACTACTATTACTATTATTTCTATTTTTATTACTGATACTACTATAACTCGCAGAAAAGCAGCCTGGAAATATAGTAATGAATTTAGTTTTAATATCTTAGCACTCTTAAAAGTGTATCATACCTCCCATAACCCTAATGGGTCACATCCTATCTGAACACCATTTGCTTATTGGCCCATGGAGCTTATTTTTGGTCAAATCTGCTCATGGGATGATGAAAACAAAATTTAAATATTTCTCATTATATTTTTTTAATAAAGTCATCTTTTGTAAGCAGAGAACTTACAAAGTTAACATTTAGTTGAGAAGCTTAAAAATTTTTCCACATGCAAATGATCAAGGACAGAAACATCTGTGAATTATTTTATCCTAGATGTAAAGACAGAATGAACCTTCAAGATAAGGTACCTCAGGACCCTCATTCTGCATATAAGGAAGCTGAAACCTATAGAATATTTAATCAATGTTTTTGATTGCTTGATTCATAAGTAAGAAACAGGTGACCCTGCTGGTGAAAGTCAGAAAAGGAATTTAACTCCAGGTCCTCTCTCTGAAACCAACATTCTTTCAACAAAATAAAAATTAGCTGTGTGATTTGGAGAGATTTGCTTCATCTCTTGGGGTCTGAATTGTCTCATTTTTAAGGTAAAGGAGTTAGAGTGATCCTTGTAATACTAGATTATGCTTTTGATGTATAAAAAAACAAGAGCTAGAAGGAACTTCTAGGTGAGGAATAAAATTCTACAAAGTTACATCATACATACACCATTTTACAGTGACAATAGGGTGAAAAGAGGGAGCTAAGCAAAGAAAGAACATATACAGAGAAAAATCAATCTTTCATTTCATACTGCATTCTAAAAGTCACTATTGCTTATTTTTAGTATGTTGATTTCACATGGAATTACAAATAATTAGGGTGAAAAGTTTTTGGTGAATTATTACAGTATTCTCACTAATGCAAATGAAAGAATCATATTGCTAAATCAGTGTGGCCAACCTGAAAAAATGTATTCATTATTATGGGATAATAGTCTATGAAAGTTTTAAAAGCTTAAAATACTAAATATTACCAATAAGAAGAAAACATTTTTATAAGAACATCCACATGAGAGACAGGAAGGGAAATAAGAAAAATCAAAATTGTTATGTACCTAGTGAATTATTCTAGCTTTCCTGATGAAAAGAAATACATAGTTCTCAGCTTAGAAAGCTTCTCTAGTTTAGCCAAAAGAAGAAAAGGTTGGTTTACTAAAAGACATTTACCCTCCTTTTCTTCTAGAAACCATTATATTTATCTAAGGAAGTAAAGGTTAAAGGTGAAATTCTGTCATCTTTATTACTTGACATTAATAGCAAATATTTACTGAGCACTTACTATGTGCCAGGTGCAGGGTTAAGTATTTTGCAACGACTGTCTTATTTGATACTGCATTGTTAATGTATTTTTGCTTAATTGGAAGATCTTTCCCATCCATTAATAGGCCCATGGGATTTGGTTGAGTCACATGGAAGCCTGAATCACACGAGCCTGTTTTGGGATGAGCTTGCTGAATGGTGGAAACAGTAAGGGTGGAGCAGAGCTGGGAGGAAATGGGTCAGAATAGTTATAGCTAAGGGAGAGAGCAGAAGCAGGCAGAGATCTGTAAGTGTTCTTTTGTGGGAAGGCCCAAGCAGGGGAAAGGCTTGCAGAGGGCGGTGCCTCCTGCATTGTTATTGTGTATGGATTTCTTTGTTGCTATGATCACCTTGGCTTTCTAGTATTGGGATTCAGTTTTCTGGTGTTTGAATAAAAATTTTGCTTCTGTCTTTCATGTGGAGAGTTTGTTAAATTTTATGATTCAGAGTTATCCCGTTGGCACTATAGATCCTTATAATAACCAAGGGAGGTAGGGATTACTATTAATTTCCATTTATAATAGAAAAAAAAAACTGAGACAAACAGAGGTTAAATTGCTTGCCCAGAGTGACACAGGCAATCTATTTTACTAGGTAAATTCATTTGGATTATAAATTGAACAAAGCAATACAGACCATTACAAAAACCATCCAAAATCAAGACACAAAAAACAAGTATTAGTCCAATGAGAAAACAGCATGCTTGTATGAGTGATATGTATCAATTTCACTCTTGGCTAAAACTAGGCAATGGAAGAGACTTCATTCATTTGCTGACTTGACCCTGGATCCACCAATATTTCCGATGTGACCATCAACATTGTTAGAAGAATCCTATGTTTTATGTAGCATTTTCTTCAAAACAATCCTGTGAAGTAGTGTTGCAAGTATTACTATTTATCCTAATTTTTCAGGTGAGAAAATAGTCTCAGGTTGCTTAATTGCCTTTTGCTCCTCAGCTCACAAATGTGAGTGTCAGGATTCAAATCTAGACCCTTGGACTACAGACTCAACACCCTTGCTGCATTATTATTGTTGTTGTTGCTGTTAACCAGGACTATGTTTTCATTGGCATAAGGACCTCAAAATCAGGAAAATAACTTTCTCAGAGTATATTGGCCCCCCAGTTTGCAGGTTAATGACTTAAGATAATTTTCTACAATACTGAGAAGCAGTCTCCCAATAATAGGTATGTGGTTCCTTACTTATTGAGTTTTCTCACAGTAATCAATTTCAAGTTTTACATCAGACCTCAGAAATGAAGTTATACAAATCATTATTTTTGTGAAAAACAATTGCTAACTAGACATGACTATTTCTTTTACTTAGATGAGGATTTTGGAAGTGGGGGATTATTTATACAGGTAGATATCTTAGCCTTCACTGTGGAAATTTATGCCCCACAGCAACACCTCTTTGAAAAGTTTACTTTCTACCTTGCCCTAATACCTGTATAGTTCTTTGTGATACAGCATGAGAAGGCCTTGAACAAAAACAAGAAAAAGTTTTCATAACTAAAAAGACTAAACTTCATGAAATGTCCTTGACAAATGCCTATCAGATAATTATTCAAGAGTCTCTATTCCAAGCACTTGAAATGTTTTGTGCCTTTGGTTAATATTAACATTTTAAAATATCCCATGATTAGGCATTAGAAACTTAGGACTAATATGAATTAAGGTGAATTATTATATACCAAAATTAGATATTCTTAAGGGAAAGTTTGACATAATGGATAGAAGCTTAGACATACTGTAAGAATGAACTCATGTTTAATATTTGTCTCTGACACATAGCAGTTGTGTGAACCCAAGTAAACCATTTAAAGCCTTAGCTACCATATGGGTTTGCGACATACAGTTTAAAAAGTGCTGAAAGGCTGATGAGTGGAAAAAGCTAAAGAGGTCCTGCCCTAAGAGATTCTTAAGGCTTTAAACTGCAAAACAGTAAATGCTCTGTCCTGGGTAAGGGAGGTTCCTCACAGGAAATTCCCTCTCCTATTGAAATTATAGGTCCAAATACCACTAAGATAATCATAACAATAATGAAATGATGATGACAGCAATACTAAATGAGGAAGATGAGGATCTTCTATTAGAGAGTGACTGTGGAAGAAAGAATAAGCAATCCAAGCGATAGATTTAACAAGAGAACTGGAACAACAATACAGTCTTGGAAACAATTAGAGGGAGACACTTGGAAAGGTTGAGGAAGCCGTGCCAGTCTTTAGCAGACCATAGAAGGTAATCTTATATAAGCTGCCCCTGAATTTAAGAGAAGGTGGCTCACAAAAAGAAGGAATTCCATAGCATTTGACTGGAAACAGGTTTATTTTCTTTTTACCAAAGGGTAAAGCAATTTCTTTTCTTTTTTCAGGAAAAAAAATATTACCTCAAGCAATGGATTTTAGGACTTTTATGACATTTTTAGCTTCAACTATCTCTCAAAAAAATAAATATTTCAATTCTTGATCCTAATCAGAATCAGTGAAGCTACAACTGAAAAAATGTAAAAGAGATATTTTCTTGATAATTATGGAATTTAGGGCCCTTTTGGAATAGTCTAGGTGGGCCACACAGGTTTTATCTGTCAATTTAAAATGCTGTGGTACAACTGATTGGGACTATCGTCCTTGAATGTTTCTGTGATATTGGAGAATTTCACCACAATACTATGCATAAAGCATATATTCATTTTGTTTTTCTTTAATTTTAAAATAAGATCTGTGCTTTCCCAACTGGTCTTTAGCCTATCCTGATTTTAGAATCTTGTAGTTTATTTTCCACCCTAGAGGTACAAGGAAAACAGTTTACTTCACAGGGTTATTGTGAAAATTAAAGGAGACATATATATATATATATATATATGGATATTGAAATGTACTAAGTACCATACAAATACAATGGGATATACAATTTAAAAAAGATGTCCAATTATTTTCCTCAAATTTATACAATTTTATAATTTTATGTATATGTATGTATGCATGTATATAGTGCTTACTATGTGTTATGTACTATACTAAACATTTTACAATTATTATCTCATTTGATCCTCACAACAACTCTAGCCTTGGAGATAAGCAGCATTATTATCCCTTTTACACAGATGAGGTGATTGAGGCAGGTAGCAGTTAAGTAACTTGCCCAAGGTCAGACACCTAATAAGTGTTTAAGACAGGTCATTTATACTCCAGGCCCAGCTCTCTATCCACTATGCCACCATATTTCCTCTTCACTGAGATTGTCAGATTTAAACACAGTTGTCATTCCCCCTAAACAGTTGATTTGTTTGAACAGACATTTAGTAGAAGTTGCTTTATGGGGGGGATAAAAAGAAAAAAACAAAACATTTAAGGTAGATTGAACTTAAACAAAAAATCAAATAGCTGCCAAATAATTTTACATGTATTTCTTATTATAAACAATGATCACACATGCTGTCAATTGTAATTGTCCTAGCCAAAAATATTTAATTATGTATGAGAAAATTTTATACCTACCGACCCCAGACATTTCTGGAACACTGGCAGTATATAATTCCTTTGTAAATTTTGGTTCATTGTCATTGATATCATGGATTTTAATGATGAATTCAGATTCAGGCTCCACTTGTCTTCCAGTTTTCCTGTCTATAGCCTTGGCACGGAGCACATACAAGGATTTTTCTTCTCTGTCTAATTTCTTTGCAGCATGAATATCACCTGTATTTTCATCTATAATGAACAAACTGCCAGCCCCATCTCCTGTTAATATGTATTTTAAATTTCCATCTCCTTTATCTTGGTCAGTGTGTAGCTTCAGGGAAGTAGAAAAAGAAAAAAAAATATCCATAAATGTATCTATTGTCATTACCAAATCATTCAGCACATATGAATAAGTCTGTTCAAATCTTAACTATAATTGGGGTCAGCAATGGTTATCTTCATTTTGTCTTATGGTTGGAAAAAAAATTGCAAATTTCAGATTCTGTCACACTCAAAAATCACTAAACAAATGGATAAAGCTATGAGGGCATATGCATGATAAGAAAGTAGCATTAAAATAAAATAACAGCAAACATGAGACATCATTCAAGCCAATTTTAAATTCCCAAGAACTCTTTTCAATGAAGATCAGAAAGGTCTGCTGCTCTATTGCTTTACAAATGGATAGATCATAGACATACAAAACATTTTGCTTCTCTGTGTAAAATAGTCCTTATATTATTAAAGACAGTGACATACAGCTTTAAGAAATTTCTTATATTTAAGAACTTTACAAATAGATCACAGAGAGACAGAAAACATTTTGCTTCTCTGTATAAAATAGCCCTTATATTAGTAAAGACAATGGCATACAACTTCAAGAAATTTCTATATTTAAAGTTTTTATATGGCAATCAAAATAGTTATAGCTTATGTTTTTAATTATTCTTTCACTGTGTCCTGACTTGTCTTTGTATAAAATAATGGATTCAATGTGGTTTCACTTTTCCTGACATTATTTGGTTGTTTCTATATATAAATATGGTATCTTGATCCATAATCACATACTGGCATATATGTTTCAGTTTACATATGATCTTTTACTACTCACCATGTTAAAAAAAATAACATGTCACAAGCTTCTCCAATTAAAGCCTATACCTTGCTATACCAATAACAACAACAACAAAACTGACATCTGTTCAATTCAATGTGTTCATTTAATAAATCATCATGATTTTGAGTAAGAGTTATAAAGTTTATAAGAATCTATATCTAGTCTGAATAGATGCATTTCCTTTCTCAGGGGTCCCAGGAGTCACCTAGAGTGTTCCTTGAACAGGGGTTCTTAACCAGTTTTGTGTGTGTGTTACAGCTCCCTTTAGCAATATGGTGAATTTCAAGAATCTCCTCTCAGAATGATACTTTCTTAAATTATTAGAGTAAAACTCATAGTCATAAAGTAAATAAATTATTCTTATTATTTTTTGGAGAAAGCAAGGCAATTGGGATTAAGCGATTTGCCCAAGGTCACACAGATGGTAAGTGTGTCAATTGTCTGAGGCTAGATTTGAACTCAGGTCCTCCTGACTCCAGTGTCAGTGCTCTATTCTCTGTTTCACATAGCTGCTCCTAAATAAATTATTTTGAAATACAATTCTCAAAAAACTTATCTTTTTTTTTTTTTTGCCTTTTGGAGGGCAATTGGGGTTAAGTAACTTCCCCAAAGTTACACGGCTAGTTTTTTTGTGTGTGGGTGTTAAGTGTCTGAGGCCAGAACTGAACTCCGTTAAGCCTGACTCCAGGGCCAGCACTTTATTCCCTGCAACACCTAGCCACCCCGATACATATCTTTTTACAAAGCCTAAATCTAAATCTAGCAAATATGACAATGAATATTAATAGACTTTTTTGCAAAGTTCCATTGGAAAATGACATTCTGTGTCCAAACTTATTAATGAAATAATGATACCAATAAAATTTTGAGTTAAACTGGTAAATGACATTTTATTTTTTTTCTAGATACTGAACAGAGACATCCCAGTGTTTCATAAAACATCAAGAAAAAGTAAAAGAAACAAAAACAAAAACAAACTGATCCTCGCATATAAAACAATGTAGAAGGATTAGATAAATGTGTATCTAACAATGCAGTTGTGAATTGATAGTGATGCAAAGACTTTTAAAAAATGTATTGATGTAGGGGCAGCTAGGTGGCACAGTGAATAGAGCACCGACCCTGGAGTCAATTCAGCCTCAGACACTTAACACAAAATCAAGCCATGTGACCTTGGGCAAGTCATTTAACCACAATTGCCCTCCAAGAAGCAAAAAAAAGTATTAACGTGAAGAACGTAGATTAATTAATTTAATTTATTAAATTTTCTCTATGTCAATTGGATTATCTAGGTTCAAAAGGAGAGGGAAAAAAAGAGAAATGAGAGTATCACAAGATGGGTAGTGGAAGTTGGGACCAGGTAGTTAAACAGAATCAGAGAAATAGTAAAATTTAGAATTTAAGTGTAGAAGAGAAAAACAACAACATGGGATTCAGTTGAGGAAATAGCTGTTTCCACCTTCAAGGATCATAAATGTTTTCATGGAGGAGGGATTATTTGAGTCTGAAATCACACAAAAGAGAAAGAATTATATTAACAAAACTATGGCATTTGAAGTCTGATGGGTTTGGTCAGCTTTATAAGTTGTACACTTTGTGAGAGAGGAAAATTACATCAATAAAATGTACTTTGGAGTTACATCTTAAATGTTCTTAAAATCTATACTCAGGAATTTGAACTTCATTCAAGAATCATTTGGAAAGACAAGTTGTTGAAAAAGCATGGATATCTCACACATTCAATAAGCAAGTTTTAGCTACCATAAACTATGTTTGGGGCAGTTTCGTAAGCTAATTTTCAAAAGGACTATTAATTTTTAAAAACTGATGAAAACAAAATTTACACTAAATTCTGTATATATTTGTAATGGTGAGCTAAGTAGTACTTTGCTGCTTGTTTTAACCAAGTACCTTTGAACGTCACCTTTGATTCTATCAAGAGTCTCTGTTGGAAACAGTATTACATTGTGATGCCTTTAATAGGCTTAAGACATTTTGAAGACCTTCCCTGCTCTTAATAGGACATGGGATTTGGAGACCTTCTCTGTCCTTAATAGGTCTAATGTAATCACATGGAGCCTATGGTGGGTGGAACTTGCTGAAAGAGTAGAACAGGAAGGTACAGAGCAGAGAAAAGCTCAAGCAGAGCTGGGAATGAGCAGAACTAAGAGAGAGAATGTTTGTGATGTTGGCACTCTGTAGCACTGTGTCTGTTATTCTTTCTCTGTTTATGTTCCTTTGTCAGACAGAAGCATTCTGTCTGTTTCAAGAGAGGACTTATTGTTGTTACAGAAGTCCTGAAAGGGTACTTTATTGTTGTTACAGAAAATTTAGGATTTTACTGTTGATTTTTGTTTGATTTCTCAAACAGAAGCCTTCTCTGTTGATTGGTATTACTTTGTCAGAAAGAAGGTAAATTGAGATGATAGTGGTGGCAATGTCGATAGATGTTGTTGTAGCTCTATCAAGCTTAATGCGTGTAAATACTTTTACTTCTCTGTTAAGCTTAATGTGTGTAAATAATTTTGTAGCCCTATTAAGTTTTGTTTTTCTAAAAAATGAAAAAATGAAGAGCTTGGCATGGAGCTGTCCCCATGAGCTGAGATATAGAGCTGGAGCAGAGAGCTACCCATATGTGAATCCAGGCAAGAGCTGGGAGCAATCAGTCTGTGAAAGAGGAGCCATGGGGTGTGGAAGCCAGCCTCTAGTCAAGATGAAAGAATATTTTACTTTGGATATTCTGTATTAACTGAAGTGATAGTAACTTACTGTGACCTAGGGGTGGATAGTGTTTGTACTTTGTGCTATCCCTTAAAGATGACTGATTTAAGGATGATTAAAAGCCAGTCTCAAGTTAAGATGAAAGAAGATTTTACTTGGTTACTTTGTGTTGACTGAGGAGATAGTGATTTAATGTGACCTAGGGGTAGATGTTAAGACTATGTGGCCAACTTACTCATAAGTTGTTATGTTGTATTGTTGTGATTTTTGTGCTTTAGTTTCTAGAATGTTTTGCTTTAATTTATTGCTGAATAAATAGAGAGTTCAGTATACTATATTATTAGATCCTTAAAGTTATTCACAGCAGCAGGCCTTAGGAGAGCTGCTCGTGATTGACTTTACAATCTTGCTGTCAAGGTATTTATGTAAGGTGTGACAATAATGAAATTAAATTAATTCTTTTCCTAAATCAAACATGGAAACAGGACCTCTAAGTGAGATTTTTGTTGTTGGTGGTGTCCTTCCAAAATTGGGGAATTATGAACTTTTTTCAATAATACTGCCATTGCTTGAAACCTTTTTTGGCACTCATCTTTTGGAGTTTCCTTCAGAGTTAGTTAAGAAGCCATAAAATAAAACCAGTTCCATAATATTTCTTGTTGTTATTCAGTCCCATCCAACTCTTTGTGACCACATTTGGGGTTTTCTTGTCAAAAATACTGGACTGGTTTGCTATTTCCATGTCCAACTCTATGTTTTGGAAAAAAATGGAATTATAGCAGCTGTATTCACATTAATTCTGAATGACCTTTAGCTCTTTCCAAAGCCACTCTCAAAGGAGTAAATTTCTGACACTCCTGGTAATATCTAAAAGAATATGACCTAGGTTCTTAAACTATGAAAAGAGGAATTAAAAACAAATCTTTTAAAAGTGGAACCATTATTACAATAAATGTATAACCTCAAAAAGTGACTGCCATGCCAAGTTAACCACCCAATATGCTGTATAAATTCTGGAGTTTAAAAAAATGATCATACTATAATGAAACTATATAAAACAATAGATTTGCTGCATTTGCAATATTTTGGAATTGTTTTTCTGTATGTAGATTTCCCTGTTTTCTACTGCTTCACTATTTCTACAATTAATCTTTAACAAAATTTGGTGATATATGCAGAAGATACATACATATCCCCATACTCAAAAAAGCATATTTTGATGAAGCAACATGACATAGCCATGTATACAGTCAAATATAACTTATTTGATGTATGTGTTTGTTGTCTCCTCCATTACATTTTGAGCTCTTTGAAGGCAACAAATTTCTTTTTCCTTTTTTTTTATATCCCCATCACTTAGCACAGTGCCTGCAACAGAGTGGATGCTTATTAAATATTTTTTGAATTGCATCATCAAAAGAATGTGAGCCTTGAATCACAGCATCTAGGTTGAAGTAGAGGTTTTGTTATTTATTTTTTATGTATCCTTAAAAAGCCTCCCCACTCATCTGGTTATTAGTTTTAGGTTGTTTTTTTTTTTCCTGCTGAGAAAAGAGGGCATTGAGCTTGATGGTGTGTTAAATACTTCCAAGACAGAATGCTTTGAAAATTTTTGTATACATCATGCTAAATTATTTGTTTGGTATAATCTCTCAGACTATTATTATTGTAAATAGAGAGCAGGCATATAATATAGGCAAAAGGTGTTCTCTGATTTCCAAAATACTCCTTTTGAGGTGTGGGAGTGGGAGTGTGTTTCTAAGTCAGATTTGTATAAAAGAATGGCAGCATGTCAGAGATGAAAAGGATGCCTGAGGTATTTATTTATTTATATTTATAGAAGCCTATGTATGCACAAGAAACTATCATTTCTCATCTTTGGTATCAAACACCAAATAGTTGTTGTTTGTCCTTCTTTTTCAAAGAAGACCAGTGACATCATGGGTGATGTTTTGATTTTTATATCAAATAGATTTTTAAAGACGTTTTACAAATTTAAATTAAAAAAAATAAGATTTTTAAAATGCAAAGTTGCATATAGTCATCAGTCTCACTCTTTCTTCCAGAGTCACCAACTCTAGTGTCAAGACAAATCAGAAAGATTGGTGATGGTCCAGGATGAAGCAGATGATTGCAAAGCCAAGCACAAGCAGTTTTCCAGAAGACTGCTGCTCTGGATAGCTCTAACATTCTGATCACATAGTATAGTGAACTCTCTTATTTTTCAGCAGTAAATTCAAGCAAAACATTCAGAGAAACCAAAGTACAGCATTCACAGTGTCATAACATGACAACTTATCACTAAAGTACCCACATATCATTTAGTAAATCCTTAACTCAATCATCCTTAAGAAGCAAGGCTCCTTAAGGGACACCAAGTACAAAGGTCAAAGTTTTCTAGCCCTATGTCACATTGTCTGATTCACTCAGTCCAAAACTCTTCTTTTTTCTTAATTGGAGAATAGTTTCCAATCATTCTTAAGTCAATCATCCTTAAGAGGTACAAGGTACAGAGTACATAGTTCTCCCACCCCTAAGCTATAGTAAATCATGATCTTCTCAGTCAGCATACCCAAGGAGATGTCTTTTCATCTTGACTTGAGGCTGGCTCTCAAATTCCCTGCTTCCTCTTCCATGGGTCCAGTTCCTTCCTCAATTTACGCAACTGTCACCTGGATTCAAAGGTAGGCAGCTCTCAGCTCCTTGTCGAGTTCCTCGTCCAATTCCTCATCCAATTCCTTGTCCACTTCCCATTCCATATTGAAGCTCATGGTGTCCAGTCTACCTCAAGTCCTTCACAGTTTCTAGGAAGACAAAGCTTAAAAGAGCCAAAACAACATTCATAAACATTGCTGACACCATCATCAATTCACTATCTTCCTGTGAAATCAATACAGACCCACATACAAGGTCTGAGGACTCAACAAAAATAATCAGTACCAGCTCAGGACATGTGATTCCCTCCTGCAGGACTTCTGTAAACAGACAACCACTTACAGGGCTTCCAGTAAGGTCCCACGGCTTCTGTACAAAGTATCACAAACAGAAATCAAAACAAACAGAACAGGCAAACAGAGTGCCTGGCCACCACAAAGTTCCCCTTCTCAATTCTGCCACCCCAAGTGTTCTCTTCTCAATTTTCCTTCTTCCCAGCTTGGGCTTCTCCTTATATATGGTCGTTAGCTCCTACTTGTTCCATCAGCAAATTCTCCCCACTGTGGGTTACACAAGTTCTGTTTCTTAACAAAGAGTTGATGTAATCAGGGCAAGGCTCAAAGACATTTGAACTCAAACAAGGTGCTAAATACTTAAGTAGCTGAAACAAAGCAATAAGTACTTCTTTGCTTGCCATTAGAGTGACCTTGATGTCTGTCCAGATATAAGCACTGCACAGTGCCTGCTTCCACCACTTTCATGACCATTGTTCTCATCCATCCATTCCATCTAGGAAAGTCTTCACATGCTTGCAAATAGAAATCTTCCTAACTCATCAACAGGTTTCAGACCTGTGGGTTACCTTCATCCCAGGTTAGCCTGTCTATGGAGATGGTTTACATGAGTTTGGCTGATTCTCATTCCATGGTTTCCTAGACCCACAGGTGAGAGTTGGGTGAAGCAGGTGGACACCAGAGGTGGATGAGCAGCTCTGAAAAAGGTTCAGCATTTCTTCATACCAGAGCTGCCTGTCTTCCAAAACACCCCACACATCCCCATCCCAAAAAATGTAGAAGACTGACAGAGATGGCTTAAATCAATTAATTAATTAAAACAGTAAAAAAAAAAGCAAACAACTCCTTTAACAATGGGAGAGTAATGAAGTACTTTGATCATTGTATAAAGACAGGTGATGCCATTCAAGAAATATTTTGTTATTTGTTCCAAGAATCAGACATTCATCTAGGGCTATTTATAAAAGAGTAAGTCAATTTTGAATCACTCTCTGTAGCAGTGAAATTATTCAGTTATAAAGGACTCCTAATCAAGGACATGTGAATTAATTACTATTATTTTAGGGGGGAATAATATGTCCAGGGAAAAATGAAATGACTGAAGAAATAAATATTTTAGCTTTTGAGCATTTCAATTTATTTAGTAATGGATACCAATTGCTCAACAAACCATGATTAGGCCCCCACAGCTTTAACACTGAATCTCCAATAAAGGGGAGACAGATTATTATACATTAAAAGGTGTTTTAATTGGAGG
The DNA here is from genome assembly GCF_028583685.1 of Petaurus breviceps papuanus. NCBI lineage: Eukaryota > Metazoa > Chordata > Mammalia > Diprotodontia > Petauridae > Petaurus > Petaurus breviceps. Next base: position 4,679,219 of record NW_027186315.1, on the reverse strand, counting down.
AAATATTAGGCACATCCCAAATTGGGAGGGGGGCAATGAACATGTATGATTCCCTGCATCAGTGTAGCAGCAAGCACCCCAAGCGTCCTCAGGGTTTGCAGCTACCACAGGTTCTTGGATCTGCTTTGCTAAAGGAAAGCAACTCAAAATGGGTTAACAAGCTTACTTTAATCAGTCAGACATATATCATTTACCTTATTCAGGAGAAAAGGTCAGCATCCTGAATCTCAAAGTATACAGGCATAATTATCAAGACAGAAACATCAAGTAGACAGATTTCCAAACTGTCCAACCATTACATCCATACCCAGTCAACATCTGGGTTTCCACATTCTGGGTTTTTCAAAGCCGGGGGACTCTCAAGAACGGCTTCCCAGAATTCAGATCAAATCACAGAACACTTCTCAAAGTGAGTCCCAAAACAAAGCTACACATCAGGGCTTATATAGCCTTCTCCTGGCTCAGAGAATGTAACAACCTTATTGACCCACTGGCCAATCAAGAAGTATCTACTGAAAAACAAGCCTCCCACCACAGGCTCCAGGTGCACGTTAGCCTAGGGGCAGGGAAGATCTTTAAATCTGCATTTCCATTACAATCAGAAAAAGAGTTGTCTCATTTCCACCAAATGTCTGTATTCAATTTAAGGAACATGCAAACTATAACTGATTGACCAGTGTGGGACCAGTTTTCAGAGAAAATATATGGATTGCTTGAGATTTAAAATTGTAGGAAAATTCCTATCATTTTTTGGATCTGACTGAATTTCTTGTCAGGATAACCTATGACCTTAGTTAAGGATCTCTAAGCAGCAGACAGAGGAGGTAAAGCCTCCCAACCACACAGGGTAGGTTCAAATAATACAATAAGTTTTTTTTTTTTTTTGCAATTGCACAATTGAATAAAGTTTTCTTACAAGACATAAATTTAAATAAACCAATAATTGAATAGAAAGGTAACTGAGCTAGATCCAGAATTGAGCCACAAGATGGATTCAGTATGATTCACTCAGTGGCTTCTACCACTTGATGATCCCCTCTATTACCCTCAGTAGATAAGCTTAGAAGCTCAAATCTTTGTTTCCTTAGTCATTTCATCTTTTACTCATCACAGTAGAGAATTTCTCTCTTTTTCTCTCTGCCTCTATCTCTATCTCCGTGTGTGTGTGTGTATTTATATATGTGTGTGCATGCATGGACATGTGTGCAAACACGTATAAATAAATACACAAACACCTTTCTCTTCTTGTTCCTCAAGTAAATGTGTGAGTCCAGGAAATCTGAAATTCCATCATAGGTGCTACTAGTGACTAAAATTATATTGGGGTTCACTGACACTGGTAGCGTTAGCTTCCAGTAGTCAGGAAATACCCCAACGGCAGCCTTAGAGTAGATGAGGGAGGGCATAGATACTTGGAGGCCAGCAAAGAACTCGATCTAAGGGGAACTTTATAATGAATGTACAGAGAGAGAAAAAAGGACTTCTTTTTGTTGCAGCAATTAGAAGTTGACACAAAAAGCAATCTTTTCTTAAAGCGTATTGAAGCTGCTGCTGGATAATAAATGGTAAGCATACCAGGAGGGCTCATGAGAGACAATCCTAGAATCATGAGACAGCAGGGTGGTGTAGAAGATGAAGTTTCTCAAAATCAGGAAGATAAGTTCAAATTCACACTAGTTGTGTAACCATGACCAAGACACTTAACCTCTCTGCTTCAGCTTTCTTGTCTATAAAGCAGGGACAATAACACCCACCTCCCAAGTTTCTTGTGAGAATAAACACTATTTGTACGGCACTTTAACAAATTTTAAGTTGTTACATAAAAGATAGAAAACAAAAACAACAAAAATAATGTTCAGTATTCAGGGTCACCTGATAGAATCCCGAAGAAAATAAGTAGCAGTTAGCTATATGGGAACCCCAGACTATGAGTGCAAATACATGTGCAAGTTTGTGCAGTGAGTCTAGTGAGAGTGCTTGATATATGATGGGGTGTGTTCATATGAGAAGATCTACAAACCAAAATGAGAAAGCATAGTGGAGAACACTTGAGTAAAAACCGAGTGGATAAATAGCAGAAATAATTTTATTGGAGTGCATTGCAGAATACACTCTGGAAAAATGAGTAATCAACCAAATCATTTGGGAAACATCACAGAATACCTATGGAATACTGGATAGAGTACTAGGTTCAGAGTTAGGGCAGCCTAGGTTCAATGTCCTTTTTAAGACTTTTAGCTTTATGATCCTTAGCCGTACTAACAGATATAGTTCAGGAATGATAAATTGAAGAATTGTTACTGATTTACATTGAGGGAAAAGACTATCTTAACTGGGAACTTCTTACATTGATGAAAGCAAAGGCCTACAGCAGATCCTGACTACTGGGTTAAAGGGGTGGAGTTAAATAGAGATTACATATAGAAATTAATCTTTGAAACAATGATAATGGACAAGGCAAAGGAGGCATAATTACATAATTATTTAAGCTTTATTTACTTATGTTTCCTCTGCCAAGAAGTATGACCACTATTGAAAAGGAAATGAACAAAAACGGTTAATAGAGTAAAAAGGGATGTAGTTGTCCAAAATTAGTTCAAGTAACTAAGGTCAGAAGAACTGCATCCCTACTGGAAGAACTACCTGTTGATTACACAGTCTACATTTTTGTAAGATGATGGGAAATGGAAGAAAGGACGAAGTTATAGATAGGACAAAAGTTCCCCTGCTTTGGATTTCTTTCTTTCTTCATTTGATGTAGAGAATGAAAACTTGAAACTATAATCTATTGAACTTAACATTGCTTTCTGGAGTCAATGGGCTGATGTGTGGAGGGAATCTATAAAATCTTATTAAAAGGATGATTATAAACAAATGGAAAAGGACACAGTGTTTTGAAAGGAGCACTAGATTTTTCAAGAACATGTCACATCGGACATAATTTCCTTTCTTTTGTACATAATTTCTACCTTGTGTAAGTATCAGGTCTAGACATTGTGTAAAAAAAACAAAGGAAAAACACTTAAACCTCTAGGAATTTCATTTAGTATGGATGGGAGAAATATATACTTGATAAAAATATCAGGAAGTATCTGAAATGGGTGAATGACTGGAAACAAAGGAGAATAATAAGTAATTAAGTGGTTTTTTTGGGGGGAGAAGGACTCAAGTGGAGAGCTGCTAACATCTGTTCATGGCTCTCCACTGTTTAGTATTTTAAATTTATGATTTGGATGAAGGCATAGATGAATTCTTAAATATACAAAAGATATAGTAAATCCATGGTAGCTAAAACTTTAGATTTCTGAATCAGGAAGTACATAAACTTATTTTTCTTCTCTCTCTTCTTTCTCTCTTTGCAATCTGCCCCCCCCTCTATCACCACCTCTCTCTCTCTCTCTCCCCCCATGTATATATATATATGCATTTATAATAGATATATATGTATATATTTATTTTTGAACACATTTTATATTTCATTTTCCACAGTCACATATAAAGAACAATTTTAAACATTTGTATTTAAAATTTTGAGTCCCAAATTCTCTCTCTTCCTCCCTCCTCAATACCCCTCTCATTGAAAAGGCAAGCAATTTGATATAGGTCATACATGTGTACTCATGCAAAACATTACCATATTAGTCATGTTGTGAAAGAAAATATAGACTAAAAAAGCTCTCAAAATATTTTAAAAGTTAAGAAGAACTCTATATTTGCATTTGTATTTAGAAACCATCAGATCTTTCTGTGGGAATGGATAGCATTTTTCTTCATAAATCTTTCAGAATTGCTTTGGATCATTGTAGAGCTGAGAAGAGCTAAGTCATTCACAGTTGATCATCTTGCAATATTGCTGTTCCTTTGTACATAGTACATTTCAATTTGTGTCAGTTAATGTAAGTCGCTCCAGGTTTTTTTTTTTTCTGAGAATGTACTGCTCATCATTTTTTATAACACAACAGTATTCTGTGATGATCACATATGGTAATTTGTTCATCCATTCCACAATTGATGGCCTTCCCCTCAATTTCCACTTCTTTGCCCCTAGAAAAGAGCTGCTATAAATATCTTCGTACATATAGGTCCTTTAACTTTCTTATTTTCATCTTTATTGGGATACAGACCTAGTAGTGGTATTGCCAGGCAATAGTATTATAGTCCTTTAGGTAGAGTTCCAAATTGTTCGAGAGAATAGTTGAATTACTTCAGTTCTCCAACAAGAGTGCATAAGTGAGTCATTTTTTCCACATCCACTCCACCATTTTTCATTTTCCTTTTCTGTCCTATTATGCAATCTGATCAGTAAGAGGTTGTACCTTAGCATTGTTTTATTTTGCATTTCTCCAATAGTGATTTCGAACTTTATTTTCCAATATGGCTATAGATAATTTTGATTACTTTGTTGAAAACTGTTCATATCTTTTGATCATTTATCAATTGGGAAATGATTCTTATTTAATAAAGTTGGCTTAATTCTCTATATGGATCAGAAATGAAGCCTTCATCAGAGAAACTTCAAATTTTTTCACACTTATTATTTCTAGCTTTCTTCCCTCCATCATCTTCCCTCCTGTTTATTTTATTTTCTCTCCCCTTTCACCCTATCCCTTCTCAAACGTGTTTTATTTCTGACCATCTACTTCCACAATCTGCTCTCCCCTCTATCACTACCTCTCTTCTCTTAAAACCTTGCCCCTCTTAATTTCCTGTAAGGTAAAATAGATTTCTACATCCAACTGAGTGCTTATGTTATTACCTCTTTGAGACAATTATTTTTTTTTTAATTTTTTAAAATTTATTTCTAGTTTTCAACATTCATTTCCAAAAGATTTTAATTTACAATTTTTTGCCCATCTTTCTTGTACCACAACTCCAAAATAGTACATGTACTGAATACCCCTTCCCCCAAACTGTTCTCTCTTATAGCCTTCCCCATTGCCCCCCTAACTTTCTAGTAGGGCAAGATGGAATACTATACTCCATTGCCTGTATATATTATTTCCAAGTTGAATGCAAAAAACATTTTTTTAACATTTGTTTTTAAAACTTTGAATTCTAGATTTATTCCCTCTTCTCTCCTCACCCAGCCCCACTGGGAAGATAAGCAATTCAACACAGTTTGTACATGAGTAGTTACCCAAATCAATTCCATAGTAGTTATATTATGAAAGACAAACTATATTTCCCTCCATCCTATCCTGCCCCCCACTTATTCTATCTTCTCTTTTGACTCTATCCCTTTTCAAAAGGGATTTTGATTTGCTTCTTACTATCCTCTACTCCATTCTGCCCTCCCTTCTATCATCACCTCTCTAATCCTACTCTCCCTATATTCCTGTAGGGTAAGATACCCAATTGAGTGCATATGGTATTCCCTCTGTAAGCCAAATTCAATGAGAATAAGGTTGTCCCATTGCCTTTCACCTTCCTGCTCTTCCCCTGTATTGTAACAGTTTTCCCTTGCCTCTTTTACATGAGATAATTTACCCATCCAGCTCTCTTTTTCTTCTTCTCCCAATGAATTCCTTTCTCACTTCTTAATTTTATTTTTTAGATATGATCCCTTCATATTCAACTCATCATGTGCTCTCTGTCTATGTATAAATGAATATATGCTCACAATCACATATATATTTATATATACCTACACCCTCCTATATATACATATATATGTAAGTATGTACATATATATACATACATAAACACACATATATTTCCTTCAACTATTCTCATACTGAGAAAAGTCTTATGAGTTACAATGATCATTTTTTCATATAGGAATGGAAAAAGTTCAACTTTAATAAATTCCTTATGATTATTTTTTTTCTGTTTATCTTCTCATGCTTCTTTTGCTTCTTGTGTTTGAAAGTCAGATTTTCTGTTCAGCTCTGGTTTTTTTCATCAAGAATGCTTGAAAATCCTCTATTTCATGTTTTCCCATGAAGTATTATAGTTAGCTTTGCTGGGTAGGTGATTCTTTATCCTAATACCTTTGACCTCCAGATTATCATATTCCAAACCCTTCAATCCGTTAATGAAGAAGCCTCTAGGTCTTGTGTTATTCTGATTTTGTTTCCACAATAATGGAATTGTTTCTTCCTGACTGCTTACAGTATTTTCTCCTTGACCTGGGAACTCTAGAATTAATTATAATATTCCTAGGAGTTTCTTTTTGACATCTTTTTCAAGAGGTGATCGGTGAATACTTTCTATTTCTATTTTGTCCTCTGATTCTAGAATATCGGGGACACTTTGCTGATAATTTCCTGAAATATGGTGTCTAGGATCTTTTTTTTTGATCTTAGCTTTCAAGTAGTCCAATAATTTTTAAATTATCTCTTCTGTATCTATTTTCCAGGTTAGTAGTTATTCCAATGAGATATTTCACATTGCCTTCTATTTTTCTTTAATTTTTTGGATCTGTTTTATAGTATCTTGATTTCTCATAAAGTCATTAGCTTCCAATTGCTCCAATCTAATTTTGAAGGAATTTTTCTTTCCTTCCTTCCAAAATGCTGAATTTTTGAAATTCTTTTTCCATCTGGCAAATTCAGCTTTTTAAGGCATTCTTCTCCTCACTGGCTTTTTGGGCAACTTTTGACATTTGTGTTAGTCTATTTTTAAAGGTGTTATTTTCTTCATTGTATTTTGAGGGCGGGGTCTCCTTTAGCAGCCTGTTGACTCACTTTTTATGATTTTCTTGCATCATTCTAATTTCTTGTCCCAATTTTTCTTCCACTTCTCTTACTTGATTTTCAAAATCCTTCTTGAACTCCCCCATGACCTGTAACCAATTCATATTTTCTTGGAGGCTTTTGATGCAGAAGTTCTGACTTTGGTGTCTTCCTCCCACTGTATGGCTTGATCCTTTTTGTCACCCAAAAAGGATTCTATGGTCTTTTTGTGCTTTCTATACTTGCTCATATTTCCAGCCCATTGCTTGCCACAGTATAACTTTGCTTCCAGAATGGAAAGAGTTTTGTCCCCAATTGCTGTAGCTGCTGCAGCTATTAGGAGGGTGCCCTTTCTACAACCCCTACAATCTCTGGCTCACTGGCCACACACCCCAGTACCACCACCCAAGTTGTGATCCAGATCCAAGCAGGTTAAAAATCAAGAATGATTACTCTTTAATGGTCATTTGATCCCCCTACAATCTGCATCTCAAGACTTCCATAAGCAGCTATGTGTCAGCAGGTGCAGCCACTGTGCCTCTGTCACTTCCTGCCCTGGGGGCTTGGGTTTTCCACACTTATATTTTACTTTTTCTACTACAATAGCTGCTGTTGGTTCACCCTCCTCATGTCTGCTCTGGCCACCACTGGTGGGGGCCACCCTGGGTCCAGAACTGGGCTGAGCTCCCAGCACTTTGGAATAGACCTTTCCTGTAGCCCTGCTGGACTACTGTCAGCGGGAGATTTATTTCTCTTTCACTTTGTGGGTTCTGTAGCTCTAAAGTTTGTTTAGAGTAAATTTTTACATGTATTGGAAGTGATTGAACTGTAGCTCACGCCAAGCTTGTGCTTCTATTTCACCATCTTGGCTCTGCTCCCTTTGAGACAATTTTAACATGAGTAGGGTTTACAATTGTGGGTATTTCAAAGAGCTAAGATGGAGGAGAAATTTCTTACTCTCCCTTCCTGACTTTGAAAAACCCAGAAAATACTGCCCAAGGGAAGATCCTGGAACAGTGAAGCCAGCAGAAAGATGGGATACAGTGGGATTATTTTGTTGTTTTTCATGCGACTAGGGGGGTTAATGGGAAATGTCCCTTTTGCTGTGGCTGAAGGGAACCAGTATAGGACTGGAGGCCACCAGGCAATCCAGTGTCAAGCCCCACCTCAGTAAAGCAGCAGGAGATCTTTATCCCCAGTGTGGTAGAGGGGGCAAGCACCAACACCAGGACCCCCTGTGTGCCTTTGTACATAGAGGGGAACCAACAGACACCAGAACAGAGAAAAGCCACTTTTGTGGTAGATGGATGTCCACCAAAGGCTAAGCCTACTGGTGCTCTAGCACAGGCCTGGCTAGGAGGCAACCTCTAGCACACAGACCTTCCCAGCCCCACACCTCACCCTGTGAGCTTCAGGGCAACTCCCAGAAAACACAGAACAAAACCTACCTGGAATGGGTACACACCAGCTCCAGATGAGTACCAAGTATGCTACAGCCTCTTCAGCCTCCAGCTGCAAGAAACTGAGGCCCCAGCAAAGAAAGCCAATAACCAGAGGCCTATCCCCCAGAACAAGAATTATGCTATAGTGCACCCTGTGCCCAAGAAGCAGAGATTAACTTTAAAATCCAGGGAAAATTCAAACACCATGAAGGAAATTTACGTTCACTCACTCCTCTTTACCTTCCCCATCTTCCCCTCCACTATAATAGCTCTTTCTTGCTTCTCTTTTGTAAGATTCCTTACCCAATTCTACCTCTTCCTTCTTCCTTTCTCCCAGTACATTCCCCTCTGACCCATTGATTTTAACTTTTAGATATCATCCCTTCATATCCAACTCATACCTGTATCCTCTGTCTATATTTGATCCTTCTAACTGCCATAATAATGAGAAAGGTCTTATGGGTTTCAAATATCATTTTCCATGTAGGAATATAAATTATTTAAACTTAATAAGTCCCTTATGATTTCCCTTTCCTGTTTAGCTTCTTATGTTTCTCTTGAGTCTTATATTACAAACTCAAATTTTCTGTTCAAATCTTATCTTTTCATCAAGAATACTTGAAGGGGTGACTAGGTGGCATAGTGGATAGAGCATCTGTCTGGTCAGGAGTCCAATCCAGCCTGATACACTTAAAACTTATTAGCTGTGTAGCCATGTGACCTTGGGCAAGTAATTTAATTCCAATTGCCCTGCCTTCCCCCCTCCAAAAAGGAAAAAAAAAGAATACTTGAATGTCCTCTATTTCACTGAATATCCATTTTTTCCCCTGAAGGATCATACTCAGTTTTGCTGGGTAGGTGATTCTTTGTTTTAATCCTGGATCCTTTACCCTCTGGCATATCATGTTCTAAGCCTTCCAAACATTTGATGTAGAAGCTTCTTTATCTAATGTTATCCTAGCTATGACTCCATGATACTTGAATTGTTTCTTTCTGTCTGCTTGCAATGGGAACTCTGGAATTTGGTTATAATAGTCCTTGGGGTTTTCATTTTCTGATCCCTTTCAGAAAGTGAACAGTGGTATGATTCAGTGTTTCCCATAACCTGTTCCTGGTTTTCTATGGCTGGGTCCATACTGGCTTTTTCTGCACTGGACTGTGCTCTACTCTTACCCAAGTTGTAATGGACCCTTCTTGAGCTGACCTTCTTAGTTGTCTTTGGCTGGCAAATTATTTAAATCTCTCCTTTTGTGAGTTCTGCTCCTCCAGGAATTGTTTTACAACATTATTTAAAAGTGCTTGGGGTGGGGTTTGGGAGAGAGATCAGGTGAGTTTCCTGCTTTTTCTCTGCCATCTTGTTTCTACCTCCCATAGTCTTTAATAGTAAAATCTAATTCCATTTAAAAAATAGACTTCATTGGACAGCTAGGTGATGCAGTGAATAGAGCACTGGCCTTGGAGTCAGGAGGACCTGAGTTCAAAACTGGCCTCAGACACTTAACACTCACTAGGTGTGTGACCTTGGGCAAGTCACTTATCCCCAATAGCCCTGCATTCACCCCTCCAAAAAGACAGAAAAACAAGATAGACTTCAGTAGCAAAAAATTGTATGTTTCTGCTGAAAGGAGATAAAAATTTTAGTTGACTCAAGCTAAATGAGTCAAGAAGGTGATATGACAGCAAAGAAATCTAATATTATTATAAACAGGTTTAAGAAAAAGCTTAATGTCCAGGAACTAAGAGGCAAAACTTCCTTTACATGATACCATTTTAAGGCCTGATGTGGCTCCTTTTTTTTTCTTTTCTGTAAAGCACATCTTAGGAAAGTCATTGAAAAACTAAAGATAATCTAGTAGGCAAAATCTTTAAGATCCTTAATTCTGTGTCATCTGAGAGCTATTGGAAGGAATTTGGAGGCCTTAAGAAGAAATACCATGTTCACCAAAATCATAACTTTTTTCAAGTATTTACTAGTGACTTTGACTTTTCACTATTGGAAAAATATAGAATGGATGTGAATGTACATCTGGAAAAGGAGGAAATTATCACACACTGTTCCCATTATTTCATCTAGAACAAATAATTCCAGAATAACTACATTTTGCTTTTTTTTTCTTTTGATAGGGTTACTAAAATGAGAGATCATAGAAATCCTCAATGTATTTTACATAGATTTTAGAAAGTGTTTCAGTGCAATTTTGTAGGAAAAGATTTAGAGATGTTGACTAGATGATACTACATTAGATTGATTCAGAATTTGCTGAATAACCAGAGGAGAAGAGTAGTTGTCTTTTGTTTAATGTAAAACTGGCAGGCAGTCACCAATGTGGTAACCCAGGGATATATGATTAGTCCTATGATATTCAACATTTTTTTTAGTGAGTTAAATGAAGGTATCAATAATATCTATGGCGTGTTTATTCAATTTACTCAAAGTTGGGAGGGTCATCAGCACACATGATGACCAATAATGACGATGACAGAGAGTACTTGTATAATGCTTTAATGTTTTCAAAGTGTGTTGCATTTTTATGTCATTTGCTTCTATATCTGCAAGTGTCTATAGGGCCTAGAATGCTGAACCAATTTTAAGATGAAAATTAATATGGATAAAAGATATGTCTTATATTTTACTTCCAAAAATCAACTTTACAAGGGAAAACTTGTTTAACGAGAAGGGATTTTTTTTTAATTCTCAATTTCTTCTGAAAACAATATCCATTGGATTTCCTAGACATCGAGGTCTACTACAAATAGAATGAAAAGTATAGAGAGGCAACATTTATAGGAATAGGAAATATAATAATAAGTAGAATTATACAGCACATTATACTTTACAAAGCACGTTATAAACTTTGTCTCATTTTATCTTCAAAACAACCCTGAGAAATAAGTGCTATGTATTATACCCATTTTACAGATGAGCACACTGAGGCAGATGGTGGTTAAATAGCTTGCCCAGGGTCACAATGCTTGCAAATGTCTTAGGTCAGATTGGAAGCCAGGTCTTCTGACTACTGATGCAGAGTTCTATACACTGCATTACCTAGAAACCTCAGTAGTCAAGCAATATTCTGCCTTCATCAGACCGTGTCTAATATTCAGCTTTTAGGTATATTACATTTTAGGTAGAAAAAAACATTGACAAACTTAAAAGCATCCAAAGAAAGGCATCCAGGATGATGATGGATTTTGCAAGAGTAACAGATAAAGAAAATGGAAGTGTTTAAATGAATTAAAAGAGAAAACTTATAAGGAGAGACAAAATAACTCATCTTTGATTATCTGAAAGCTATAATGAGGAAGAAGGATTCATTTTATTCTAGCTGGTTTTAGAGGTTGCATCACAAGAGCAATGAATGGAACTTGTTAAGGACTAAATATAAATACAATGGAGGGAGGGGATCTGGCAATTATTGTTGTTCCCAAGTGAAATGGACTGCCTCAGGAAGTAGTGGATCCCCACTAGAAAAGTCATTAAGCAAAGTCAGAATGACTACTCTTCAGTTGTTGAATGGATTTTTTTTTCAGTTATGGATTATGCTACATAGTTACTGAAATCTTCTCCAACTCAACTTTCTGTGATTTAATGAAACATCAAGAAGGATGCTAATTTGATTTACTTGTCTTGGTTGAGGGTAATATTAAAAGCAGTATATAGAAATGGAAAAGAGAGTAATATAAGCTTGTTGTAAGCAAGCACTTCCAAGGAATGGTTGTTGAGTCATTTTTCAGTCATGTGCAAATCTTTGTGACCCTTTTAGGAGTATTTTTGGCAAGGGTACTAGAATAGTTTGCTATTTTCCTCTTCAGGTCTTTTTTTTTAAGCAATTGGGGTTAAGTAACTTGCTCAAGGTTACAAGGCCAGTTATTTCTGGGTGTGGTGCTGAATGTCTGAGCCTGGGATTCGATCTCCAGGTTATCCTGACGCTGGAGCCGGTGCTCTTACTCTCTGTGCTACCTGGACACCCTGAGGTCTTTTTTTCAAATGAGAAATTAAGGGAAATAGAATTAAGTTACTTGACCAGACTTGCACAGCTAGTAAGTGTCAGAGTCCTGAATTGAACTCATGGAGATAAGTCTTTCTGACCCCAGGCTTGACACTCTATCCACTGCATAGCCTAGCTGCCTTTCTAAGAATTAGAGCTAATCAAAAGTGAAATAGGCTGCCTGGTGAAGAAGTGGGTTTTCCTCAACTGGAGATTTTAGATGAAAGTTGAATGACCACTTGTCAGGTATGTTGTAGAGGGATTTTTGCTTTTGGAACAAGTTGGATTAGATCACTTCTGAGATCCTTTGTAATACAGAATCTTTGATTTTATGAACTTATCTTAAACAATGCAATTGTTAAGCAGAAGCAGAATAGTACTTACCCTCAAAATGCCATTAGATGCTTTGCATTTATTTCTTCATTTATTTTATTATTATTATTATCATTGCTACAAAAATGACTGCAAAATCACCAACAGCCACTTTCATGGGATAGACTATTAATTTATTTGCTCTAGTGGCAAAGTGAGATTTACTAGTATGGAAAGACTTATCATCAAAGAGTCCCTAGGTCAAGAAGCCATAACTATTATGGATCTCCTGTCAGCAACATATCTAATACCATCACCCTGGGTATTTGTGAAGATGTTCTGTCTCTAAAAAAGCCAGATAGTTAGCTTATTATTTCATCAATCATAAATGCTGTACAGTGTAAGTAGGGTGAGTAACAAGCTTGATTCATAGTCCTTGAGAACAGATTTAGCTCTCTCTCTCTCTCTC
>NW_027186315.1:4657756-4666233 GCF_028583685.1 Petaurus breviceps papuanus | reverse complement strand
TCTCTCTCTCTCTCTCTCTCTCTCTCTCTCTCTCTCCCTCTCTCTAGACTTGTTATTATATGTATCCTTATGTTGCCATTGTTTCTTTATTCATTTCATTTTGGTTGATTTTTCTTTATCTAAATATTCTGAGCATAAGAATGTGCCACAAAAGGTATTAGTTTCTGATCAGAAAATTAGTAAAGCCAACTAATTCATTCATTTGTATGTACATTTGACAAACAATGATAGGGAGTCTGTACTATTTGCAAGGCACATTTCTAAGGACTATGGAGGATACAAAGATAAATAAGACATCTTCTTGACTGTCAAGGAAACTGACAGTCTAGTGCAAGGATAAATGTGCTAAATGCAATGCAAAAATATGAACGAGAGATGATGTCTTGGCAGAGGGGTTAAAGAAGATGATAAATGCAGGACATGACATTTGAATTGTACTTTCAACTATGGTTTGCTAGGCACAGAAGAAAGATGGCCTTCTAAGCTTTGGCAATGCTGCGAGTAAAATACAGAGACAAGATTTCAATAATGAGTCTGTAGTAGTATAGCAAGGAGATGGTGACATTAAGGTTTACAAAAAAATAGTTTTTAAGTAACTTATTTAAAGATTTCAACAAATTCATGTCAAAATTTCTTTTCCTCAATGTACTTTCTCTGTTCCAGGTAATGTGCTAGGTGTTTAGAATATAAAGTCAGTACTGAAACTCTGTTGCTCTTAAAGTGTTTATATTGTAATAACACATAATATATAAAATAAATAAACACTTAGGACTGATAACAAGGTGAGTTGATGAGGTAAGGACCACTGCTATTAGGGAGTGGAGGTCAAAGAGTACCAGAGAAGAGATGAAACCTGAGTAGAGCCTTCAATGAACAAAACAATTTTAAGAACTATCAAGAAGAGAGCAAATTTCCTTTGAGTAATAGCATTAAAACATGGTGGAAAACTTATACAAATACACAGAGGTGGATAACAATAATCTACAATTCAGAAACACCTAGCATTGTTTGCCTGGAATTTATAATACACAAAGGAGGGTAATGTGAAATAACTTTAGAACGGTAGGTACATCTTAGGGGGGAAAGGGGAAAACCATAAATCTTAGATTTAGGTACTGGCATTTCACCTTAGAGAAAATGAATTAGGAAAATTTTGTGAGCAGAACAGTGTCATATCCATATATTTACTTCAGGAATATCACTTTGCCTGCTCTAGGAATGAAAGAGAAAGGAGAGATAAGAGAAGAAGACTGATTATGAGGCTTTTAAAAGAGTCTAACCATAGGGTGCTAAAGCTTGACTTTGGTAGCAATATCATTGGATGGGGCAAAACTTTGATGACGAATCATTAAAGAAGATGAAGAAAGGAAATTCTAGTTAAATAGAAGAAAAAGTAGGAGGAAGAAGAGTTATATCAACTATGTGAAGACATACCATAAAAGAGAAATAAAGGTGTTCACTAAATGACCGAATTTGAGAATATGAAAACACATTACCAGCCATTTAGAAAAACGTATACCTTAGAACTATCTTCTCTATAACATATCTGACAAGTTGTCACCAAGCCTTTCTTTGAAAACCTCCATGAAAAGAGAACCCACTACCTCTAGAGAAAACACATTTCACTTTTGGACTTTCTAATTTTGGGGGAAAAAAAAATATATATATATATATATATTTTTTTTTTTATTAAGCCAAGATTTCTTCTTTGTACCTTCATTGCTCTTGCTCTTCCATTTGTGACCAAATAGAACAAGTTGAATCCAAAATTCACATGAAAACCTATCACATACTTGAAGGTCGCTATCATATCCCCTGAAACTTCTATACTCAAGGTTAAACATACCAAGTTTTTTCAACCTGCCCTCGTATGAGAACATTTTAATCCCTTTCACCATCCTGATCACCATCCTCTGAATACATTTTTGCTTAGATTATATTCTTAAATCACAATGTTCAAAACTGCACATGATACTTCAGATTAGTTCTATTAGGGTACAGAATGTGGAGACCATAACTTCCCAGATCATAGAAGCTAAGCCTGTCTCAATGCAGGCTAAGACCATATTCATTTTTTTTGCTATCACATCACAATGCTTATTCATATTAACATTGAAGTAAACTAAAACCCTCAGACTTTTTTTTTTCAGAACTGCAGTGTTTTCATGTGCAGACATCATACATTTGTGAAATGTGTTATTATTATCCAAGTGTAAGACTTTACTTTCACCACTATTGAATGCAATAGCATTTGATTACAGTCAGTCAAAAAAATGTCCCTCAAGGTTGTCAAATACCCTATCCACATCCCTGACTGCTGTCCAAATCATATTTAAAAGTAATTCGGCGGCCAGGTAGCACAGCGAGTAAGAGCACCGGCTCTAGTGTTGGGATGACCTGATGACCTGGAGATCCAATCTCAGGCTCAGACACTAAGCACCCACCCAGAAATTCCTGGCCGTGTAACCTTGAGCAAGTTACTTAACCCCGATTGCTTAAAAAAAAAAAAAAGTAATTGGAATGGGTATTTTACCCTACAGGAAAATAGGGAGAAAGGGGACAAGAGCAGACATGACAGAATTAAGGGCAGATTGGGGGAGAGGGCAGAGAAAAGCAAACACTTTTGAAAAGGGACATGGTCAAAGGAGAAATTAGAATAAATGGGGGGCAGGATAGGATGGAGGGAAATATAGGTAGTCTTTCACAATATAACTACCATGGAAATGTTTTGTGTAACTACACATGTACAACTTATATCTAATTGCTTGTCTTCCCAGGGGGGTGGGTGAAGAAGGAAGAAGGAAAAGAATCTGGAACTCAAAGTTTAAAAACAAATGCTAAAAATTGTTTTTTACATGCAACCGGGAAATAAGATATACAGGCAATGGGGTTTAGAAATCCATATGGCCCACAAAAAAGTAAGAGGAGGTATGGGAAAGGACATGAGAGAGAACAGACTTAGTGAAGGGGTATTCAGTATGCTTGCTATCTTGGGGTGGGGGTAGGGGAGAAATGTGGAGAAAATTTGTAATTCAAAATCTTGTGGATGTGAATGATGAAAACTAAAAAAATTTAAAAAAAGTATTTTAAAATGTAATTGGGAAATATTCAATGAAACAAATAAAAATACAATATAATATACAAAATATTACATGTTAAAACTAATTCAATATTCAACCCATAGAGATCTTTGGGTATGAATTAATGGCCCACATTTCTATTTGATTTTAATAGCACTGATAGTCTGTCAAGAATCCTTTAGATCTTCTGTCCACCATTGTGGTAGGTCTTGTTCTAAGCTTTGTGTCATCAGAAAAAAAATTATTGCTGATCATGCCATATATATCCTCATCCAAAACATTGATTAAAAAATAATAATAATAACAGCAAAGATTCAAGGACAATCCCTGTAGGTACTAGACTGAGATTTTTCTGCACATAGACATTGAAACAATTCTTCTTTGAGTCCTGTCATTCAGCTAGTTCTGAACTTTCTTGATAGCCTAATCCATATGCCTCTCAAAGAAAGATATATCCATTTCTTTTTCCAAAAGAGTAGTATGGGATCCTTAATCAAATGTGTTGCTAAAATTCAGATAAAATGCAGTCATATTACTTCTATTGTATTCATATCATAATTCCATCAAGCATGAAATGAGTCTATTAGAGTATCACCTGATTTGGGGGTAATTTTGTTTGTATTCCTCACTTCCCCTTTTAGATATTTGGCAAATATCTATTTAATGATGTATTCTAAAACAACCCAGAAATAAAAGTAAAGCTCACTGGCCTATAAACTTCAGACTGTGTTTCTTTTCCTTTTTTTTATATAATTAGTGCATTTCCTTTTCTCCAATATTACGTCTTTCTCATTTTTTATGATTCTTCATCTATCATTGAGTCTTAGTCGTCATACCAGTCCTTTAAAGATCCAAAGTTATAAGTTATCTTGGCCTTTCCCTGGTGAATTAAATTCTACAAGGGCAGCTAGGTGCCCTTATTGCCTTTTAATATGTGGCTAATTTTCTTAGATACAAATTTCCTGTTAGTCATTTTTCCTTTAATTTCCAGTATAGTTATCTTTCTCCTTTGAAAAGAAAAAATATATATGTATATATATATATATATATATATATATATGCATGTGTGTGTGAGTATATATGCATGTATATGTATATATCTATCATGATACCTATTTATATCTATCTACAAACATGGATATATAGATATGTTTGACTGTTTTGTTCTCAGTTATCACTATCTCATATAGTCCAAGTAAAGGTAGCATTTTCTTTCTTTGATCTTTCTTTTCCTGCCAATATAGCTTGAAACAAAGTAAAAAAAGAAGTCTCTTTTTGTTGTACTGAGCTTTTTTTTTACCTCAGCTCATTTAGATTTTACCAATCTTCACACTATTTTGGTATGTTCAAAAAGTGGTCAAATAGGATCAAGACATAGACTCTCTTTGGATTTAGGTGTTAGATTATTTGTAACATTAGAGGGAAAAACAAAAACAAAAACAACAACAGCATGGGTGTTATAAGGGTTTGAGAAGACAGTGGATGTTGAGGAAAGAGAAGCTCTTTCTAGGTATTGGCAGGGAAAAGATAAACAGATGCTAGCAGAGATTTTGAAGGAATGGATGATATTTCCCCATATTTACATGCAGCAGAACAAAGCCATTATCCAAGACAACAAATCTGAAAAATACTTCCCTCTACCAACATTGTAATTAGTAAAGTTCTGTCATTTCAAACTCTGAAATACTTTTTTTATCCATACTCTCCTCTACAATATTTCGGCAAACTTTATACCTCAGGATTATATCACTTTTCATCTGGACTCATGGAATAGTTTCCTAAATATTCTTTTTGCCTGTATTTTATCACTTTTTCAGTTCATCCTCCACACTGCAGCTAGAGTATTCTTCTTAATGTACCATTCTGATTATTCTTATCCTCTACTTAAAAAAAATATAGTACAGTATTTTTCCATTAGCTTCCAAATAAAATTGAAATGCTGACTCTTGGTTTTTAAGGCCCAGTACAAGATTTGCTGGATAGATAAAAGGAAGGTCAATAATTCCAGGTTTATTCATTTGTTTCCACTGCCTCCTATTCCTGGCATGCAACATTCCTGCTCCTAAAATAATTATTTGTTTGCTTAATTTTCACTATTTTGAATTGACAGTCATTTCTTCTGTTATTTATTTGTTGTTGTTAAGTGAAAGCCTGTTTTCTCTTTTCCCACAGGTTATGAAAATTAACTAAAGGCCTGTAACATTCCTTATATAAGAAGTCAGAAAAATAATTTTAACTGTTCCCAATTCCTTGGTGACATGTAGATCTCCCTGCCTTGATTAGCCTATTTGTGAATCTTCTAAATTTAGATTAATCTGTAACCTTACTTAATTTATCTATCATTTGTTTTTTAGTTATGATACAAAATGTTTCTTTATGCAACTTTTATAACATGAAAGGAAGTTTGGGACTATAAATCTCTATTTTCTTTAACTTTTCAGACCTATGAGGAATATGCAAGACTACAACATACAAAAGAATTATTTCTCCATCACTCTGATATAATTTTGCCCATAGGAGACCTTACTAGAATCTTAATGATAGTTCAGATTTGTTTTCTATGAGGTCTGGACCTTTGCTTGAGCATAATAATAAAATCTAAGATTTACCTCTAAATTTTCTACATTGTAGTAAATATATTTCAGCAGCACATGCTTAGCTACATTAACTCGGAAAAGAAATATTTTCCCCATAATTATAAATATCATTTAACACTCAACTTAGACTCTATTCCCTCCAAAGATACTTTCCTGATTTCATGTGACAGTGCCAAGAAAACTTTAACTTCTCTAATTATTTCCATATATTCTGGTGTCTGTATTTTCTTCCCCATTCTTATGATGTGTATAAGGATTTAATTCTTACAATTTATAATTTCAAATGCTATTCCTCATTATTGTAAGTAACATAAATAATATTGCTTTCTTTAGAAAGGCTTCCATCTTTGCCTCTATACCCAACTTTACAAATAAATAAGCACTTTGCCCCCTTATTAAAACCTTTATTTATGAGAAGAATATGACTCTTTGCAATCTAAGTTTATTTTTCACACATATAATGCCAAGAAATTGGGGTGTGAGCAACCCTGGGAAGTCCCTGGTTTTCACTTCAGAAAGCAACCCAATATATTTTACTTTGCACTAGTGTAATATAATGCCAAGCAAAGCCAAGTTTCAAAATACCAGCATAGGTGCTCTCCATTTTATTCAGTGAAAAATTAAGAACAGGGAAAATCAAAATATGACATCATTCAAAATACAGCATTTACTGTGATTCAATAATCTCCAAGTACTACCTGATTTAATCAAGTACTTCCCCACCCCAGGACATTACATTCATTTAATCAATTACAAAGTCCTTCTTCTATATACTACTCCAGCCCTAGGCTGTACCTTCATTTAGTCCATCACAAAACCCCTCTTCTCAAATGGAGATTAGTTTCCAAGCATAAGTAAAGTACATTCATTTGTTAAATCATAGAACACAAAAAGGTTAAAAGTTCCCCACCCCTGGATCACAATTGAATCTACCCCAGAGTTACAACAAGTTTAAGCACAGCACTTAATACCCCAATGGAGGTCTTTTCTTCATCTTGACAGGAGGCAAGTTCTCAGCAATCTTTGTTCCTGGGGAGACAAAGCTTAGCAAGGTCACAAGATACATTGCCAGTCTCTTCATTAATTCATTCTCTGTCTGCAGAACAGTCCTAGGACTCCTGAAAATATTAGCAAAACCCTCTTCCAGGATTTCTGTAAACATACAACAAGAAAATCCTTCTTCAGGGCTTCTGAACCAACAGCAAGGTTCCAGAATTTCTGCAACAACAGGACTGTCTTTCACCAATGGACAAATCTTGCAAAACAACATCAAAACAGACAGACAAAGTACCAGCATAGCAGCCATGTCTCCTCAGTCCTTGGCAGCTCTGGGTGGCAGGTCTCAAAAGTCCTGGGCAATTCAAAGTGGCCTTCAGCAATCCTCTCAGTCTCTCTCTGCCTCCAAAAGGGTGCTGCTTCCAAAAAGTTATTCTGCCTCTCTCTTGGGTCTCTCCAAATTTATGTCACCAGCTCCTCCCAGTTCAGCACTCTCTTTTCATGTCAACAAGTCTATCCCACAAGTGGGATTAACAAGCTCTGGGTTTTAACACAAACAAACCAAAAACCAAGCCAATATAGGGGAATCTTTAAATGCCATTACTATTACAACTAGCCAGAAAATTGTCATGTATGTCATAAATTTTAAATGCCCCTTTCCATTTTGCTTTCACCCCTATATCTAGATAAAAAGTCTACCACTCTGGCCAATTAAAAAAAAAACCCAAAACTTAATAAATAAGTATTCTTTTGAGCTCATACCCAATAAATTCCCCAACAATTTTAACCGTTATTAACCACAAAAAACAAAAAAAAAAAAAAAAACCCAACCCCCAAACAACCCCAATACTCTGGAATTCTTCTACTTACCAAGTCAAATAACCCAAGTTCCTTCAAATTATCTTAGCATGACTCAGTCTCAAGTTCCCTGACTGTCTCAGTTGCTCTCCTGGAGTTTTCCAGATGCTTAATGCCCTTCTATCCTTTCTAAAATGTGATACTACAAGTTAAACAAAATTCCCAGGAAGGGACTATCATCTCCCTTATTGTCTAAAACCTTTTTTTTTTTTCAATGGTGTGCTGGCAAATGTTTTCCTAATATATAAGAAGCATATGGGGGTAGAGGTTTGGTGCTACTGTTTGTCCTTTGTTGTGGAAGAGGACCATCACTTTAGGAAAGTGACACAATGAAAAGCAAGTGAATTGAATTTAAATGAGGGAAGGCTATGCAAAGTCACCAGTCTCACTTTCACTTCTGGAGTCATCTGGGTCCAGAGGCCAGATATAGATCAGGACAACTGGAGGTGGCCCAGTATGGAGTGGGGAGATTGACTTTTCAAGTTAAGGTCTTTAAAAGGTCTCAGTTTGATTGAGGCAAAACCTATTCAGTGATTAAGACATAATAAGAAGAGAAACAAAGAATGGCCTTAAAAAATATGTTTGGGAGGAGAAGACCTTCAGGGTTTCTGGCCAAAACAGAAACAATTGCTATTTACATTCTTACTGAACCAATCAGTGCCCAAACAATGATCAAGTAGGGCTTGGTCTGTGACCTGTTATGGGTCAATCCATGAAAGCTAGAGTGATTTGGGGATAAGGCTGGTTTTCAAAAGAAAAGCAGAAGAAAACCTTCTGAAATTAAAATTTACATTCCCTTTGGACAGAGCATAGAGGGAAAGAAAAGAAACAAAGGAAGAAAGAAAGAAAAAATCAAAGAAAAACAAAGAAAGAAAAAAAGGAGGAGAGAGAGAGACAGTGAGAGAGAGAGAGAAAGAGAGAGAGAGAGAGAGAGAGAGAGAGAGAG
>NW_027186315.1:4633034-4657356 GCF_028583685.1 Petaurus breviceps papuanus | reverse complement strand
CAAAGTGGCCTTCAGCAATCCTCTCAGTCTCTCTCTGCCTCCAAAAGGGTGCTGCTTCCAAAAAGTTATTCTGCCTCTCTCTTGGGTCTCTCCAAATTTATGTCACCAGCTCCTCCCAGTTCAGCACTCTCTTTTCATGTCAACAAGTCTATCCCACAAGTGGGATTAACAAGCTCTGGGTTTTAACACAAACAAACCAAAAACCAAGCCAATATAGGGGAATCTTTAAATGCCATTACTATTACAACTAGCCAGAAAATTGTCATGTATGTCATAAATTTTAAATGCCCCTTTCCATTTTGCTTTCACCCCTATATCTAGATAAAAAGTCTACCACTCTGGCCAATTAAAAAAAAAACCCAAAACTTAATAAATAAGTATTCTTCTGAGCTCATACTCAGATAATTCCACAACAATGTGTACCGTGTTTAACCAACAAAAAAAAAAAAAAAAAAAAAAACCCAACCCCCAAACAACCCCAATACTCTGGAATTCTTCTACTTACCAAGTCAAATAACCCAAGTTCCTTCAAATTATCTTAGCATGACTCAGTCTCAAGTTCCCTGACTGTCTCAGTTGCTCTCCTGGAGTTTTCCAGATGCTTAATGCCCTTCTATCCTTTCTAAAATGTGATACTACAAGTTAAACAAAATTCCCAGGAAGGGACTATCATCTCCCTTATTGTCTAAAACCTTTTTTTTTTCAATGGTGTGCTGGCAAATGTTTTCCTAATATATAAGAAGCATATGGGGGTAGAGGTTTGGTGCTGCTGTTTGTCCTTTGTTGTGGAAGAGGACCATCACTTTAGGAAAGTGACACAATGAAAAGCAAGTGAATTGAATTTAAATGAGGGAAGGCTATGCAAAGTCACCAGTCTCACTTTCACTTCTGGAGTCATCTGGGTCCAGAGGCCAGATATAGATCAGGACAACTGGAGGTGGCCCAGTATGGAGTGGGGAGACTTGACTTTTCAAGTTAAGGTCTTTAAAAGGTCTCAGTTTGATTGAGGCAAAACCTATTCAGTGATTAAGACATAATAAGAAGAGAAACAAAGAATGGCCTTAAAAAATATGTTTGGGAGGAGAAGACCTTCAGGGTTTCTGGCCAAAACAGAAACAATTGCTATTTACATTCTTACTGAACCAATCAGTGCCCAAACAATGATCAAGTAGGGCTTGGTCTGTGACCTGTTATGGGTCAATCCATGAAAGCTAGAGTGATTTGGGGATAAGGCTGGTTTTCAAAAGAAAAGCAGAAGAAAACCTTCTGAAATTAAAATTTACATTCCCTTTGGACAGAGCATAGAGGGAAAGAAAAGAAACAAAGGAAGAAAGAAAGAAAAAATCAAAGAAAAACAAAGAAAGAAAAAAAGGAGGAGAGAGAGAGACAGTGAGAGAGAGAGAGAAAGAGAGAGAGAGAGAGAGAGAGAGAGAGAGAGAGAGAGAGAGAGAGAGAGAGAGAGAGAGAGAGAGAGAGAGAGAGAGAGAGAGAGAGAGACATCCTGATCTTTATCTTGCCATGGGACCCATATGAAGAGGGAGAAGAAAGTAGGGCTGTTGATTTTGCACAGCCCTAAGGAACCTTAATTCCACTTCACTTGCAAGTTATGACATCACCTCCCTGATGTCATGTTCCTCTTCTAGATAAAGGAAGATAGATAAGGGTAGATAGGGTGAATAAGTTAAATAGATAAATAAGGGAGTGATTTTTACAGGGGTGGCTAAAATAAGACATAAAATAGTAATGGATAGGGTGAAAAAATCATTTGGAAAAATAAAAATCAAGGATATCCAAGGAAACAGCAAAAACAAAAAAAAGTGTAAAGGAAGGAGGTTTATTAGCACTAGTTCTTAAACCTTACTAGAAGGCAGTAATTATGAAATTTATCTGGTACTGATTAAGAAATAGAAAGGTAGATCAATTGAATAGAGTAAGCAGACAATTTACAATAGCAAATCATAATTTTATATTTGACAATTTAAATGCTGAGGTACAGGCTCTGGGAACCCCTTTGAACTCTGATTGAAGCTTACCATTTGATGAGGATTTTGCCTGAGGCCATAAGCTTTTCATTGTGGCTCAGCCCAAAACTCTGTTAGTAGCCTAGCTCTCCTTTGTCCAGCTAGCCCCACCCTTGATCCTCTCAAAATATCTATACCCAAATCTGTTCCATTGTCTCTCATCTCCAGGTAGCCTCCAGCTACTTCCTACACTCAATCTCATTTCTGCAAGCTGATCTCATTTGACTCCTCCCGAAGACTCTCCCCATACTCCTCCTCTAGACCACCCCTAGATTTCTCCCACAACCTTTCTGTATGTAAGACCCCCTCTTCCCTCCATGAGAGAAGAAAGCTGAGATTTATCTAGCACATACTCACTCTATATCAGATTATTCTGACCAGCTTGTTCAATACAAGCATCATAGATACGGCTCCTTAAGAGTCTACTGGTTATGGCACCCATTTAATAAACTTTGCTTTCCTTTGAGAGAAGACTTGAGTTGAATTCATTTGGCAGGACCTGGCACATTGGTATTTTGGGGTCTCAAGCACCCCTAAACCTATACCTCAACATTTTATGGTTCCCTGAACTCAACATAAGCACTTAAAATTTGGGGATAAGAATTTACAAATATATATGTGCCTCTTTGGGTCTAATGGAAGCCATCTCTGGTTGGGGGGGAGGGAAAGGGAAGAAAAAAACATAAATTTCCATTATAATTTTTCTTGTATGTTTGAAAGGAATAGGAAGTTGTGCATAGTGTATCTGCAGTTTCATGTGTAATCATCTTTTTAATTGTACTATATTATTGAAATACTTTATTCCAAATGTTAAAGAAGAAAACTGCCTATTAAAAAAAAAGTACACTCACACACACTTTAAAATTTATTCTGTAATTTCTATCTCTGGGGGAAAAAACACAACAAATCAAGCCCTAATTTGTAGTTTTGCCAATTTCTGTAGTTTAAATGCTAAAACTATCTATCTATCTATCTATCTATCTATCTATCTATCTATCTATCTATCTATCTATCTTTTCCAATTCTCTGGTTTAAGGAAATTTCTTTGAGGGCCAGGATTCTTTCATTTTATCTTTATGTCTCCAGCATGCAGTACAGTGGTTAGTACATAGTAGGTACCTAATAAATGCTTGCTACATTGAGGAGAATGTAATTAAATCAAACTGAAAAAAAAAATTAAAAAACAAAAAAGCTAAAAACACTGAAATCTCCCCCCACACACATAGATTGCTATATAAAAATGCTTTCCTTTTCTACTAATTGTAAAGGTTATTTTTTGTGTGTCCAAACAGATTACTTTATTTTTATGTCTATGGAATTTTATGTTATTATATTCAACAGATGGTTTTAAGAGGGTATTTTTTTGGGAGGGGGTATTAATTTTGTTATCCATCATGCTTCCTCTCTATCCCCTCCCTAAGTTCTGCCATCTGAAAGCTAGATAACCATGTCTGCTATGTTTTCATGTCATTGACTACGATGTTAAATAGAAGAGGGGACAAGTGGATAGATTCTTGGAGCAATGCACTTGAGACTTTCTTTAAAGTTAGCATCCTCTTCTTGAGTAAGACATTTTGAGTCAGGTCATCTAGTTAATCCCAAATTCCTTTCACATTAATCTCATCTTGCACATATCACCCCACCCCCACCCCGCAATTAAATCTTGAAGAAAATTTTTACAACTGCCTTATTGAAACTGAAACTCATGTACACTATCTACCATGTTCTCCTTTCCCTTTCCTCTTCAAGTCTAGGTAACCAAACCAAAGAAGAGAGTAAATTAGACAGTTATTCTTACCACAAATTATTCTTCTAAAGATATATTATAAAGCTTAGGTAGGAATCAAAATCAAAGACAAAGGAACTTGCATATGTTTCATAAAATCTGTTATCTTCCCTTTGGAGAGAAATTCAATATTATCATAATCATTCTACACCTGTGCAATAGTGGAGAGAAAAATAAATATAAAATAATAATAAATAGACAGTTACTTGTCTATTTGAACCCCATTTAAAAAAAAAGATAAAAAAATGGTAAGAGAATTAATAGATATTCTCAGACTGAATCACACCTTCTATTTTTAGAACTGATCACACTACAAAAGTCAATAGTAAAGACTGATAGTATATGTTGTTGAAATAATAATTAAAATACTAGTAAGAACAATATCAATAATAAGACTAAGCATTAATATGGCACTTTCAGATTTGCAAAGCATTTTGTAAATATTATCTGATTTGATCCTCACAACAAGTCTGGGATACAAGTATTTTCATTATCCCCATTTTACATGTAAGAACACTGAGAGACAAAAAGTTTAAGGGACTTTTTCAGTCACAGATCTAATTAGCATCTGAGGGAACATTTGAATTCAAGTGTAACTCACATCAGATTGAATGTTCTATTTTTGGTATAATTAATACTATAATTGATACTGTTTTTTCTACTTAAGTCTATGAAAAAACTTTGGAAGTAAAACGTACTCTATGAATAATATTAATAGGAATTCTACCACCAATATGTAGGCAAAAGATAAATCTAACACATAACTCAGTCAAGTAAATTTGTGAAAGATGGGATCATAGTAATGATATGGGATCATAGTAATGATATAGGATCAGGTCATTGGTACCTCAAACTGCAGAAAGGTCATTCTCAAAGATCCCAGACTTATTAGTCAATGTAGACATTGAGAGAAAAAAATAGAAAATGTGCCCTGTCAGGATTAAAAAAATTTAGCACCTACGCAATATATAGAAAGATATTACCAAGTATCTAGAATAATATAACCAAATAGATGACAAATCCCCATAAAAGCCTCAAAATGTCTTTGCTAATTTTAAAAGTAAATGGTACTGGAACTGAGGCATTATCGCAGATATAGGTATCATCCAAAATAATTCATTATCTATTGATCCACAAAACAATTTAGAATCACCTAATAACTAGTTATTTTAAATAAATGTTCCTTTTTAAAATGAGCAAATCTATATCTTTACCTGCCATACTCCCCATCCAAAAATATTTGTTTGCATTTATAGTTCAACAAATACTCATTAAGTGCCCACTAGTTTTTGCCATCTCAAATAGCCTTAATTGCCATGCTTCATGTATTTTAAAGCTTTCAAAATATAGAGAACTAAGAGAAAAAATCAAAACCATATGTGAAAAAAAATGAGGCAAACATCTTCCTACTTATCTTTTTCTATTATTGGAATTATTCTAAAGTTGTTTCAGTGAATATATAAGCTGAGTCTGAATTCCATAGTTATACAATACATTAATAATTTTATCATCTGTTTAATCTTTTATCATGTTCAGAATATAAATCATTGAATACTAAAACTAAGAAAATAGTAATAGAATATAAACTACTCCTAGGACCATTTCTCTCTGAGCTTCATCAAAATATTGACAGAAATAAAGCTAATGTCTATATGATGCTTCAAGGTTTTTCTTTCTACCAATGGAAATTTTTAATTTTCAATTAAGCACTGTAATGTATGAAGTCAACTATTTTCCTTAAGATAGCTAAAAACCCCTCATTGTTTTTCTTGACATTCTTTATAAGATGCTTTATACTGACTAATCTTCCTATATATCTAGTATGTGTGTTACACTTTCCTTTGCTTTTCTATGATAACTTCTAAAATGGGTCATACTTCCCACCAAAGTTTCCCTCATTTTCACTTTTTTTTTTTACTTGTTGGCCTTCCTACTCTTTATACAAAATGTTCCATTGCTCTACTTCATGCATATACACAGGTTGTCCTTTATGCCTGGAATGCTTGCCCTGCTCATCTTCACCCTCAGACTTCCATTAATTACTAGTTAAATTTCTGCCTTTTACAAGAAGCCTTTCCCTCTGTACCTTAATGCTAGAACTTTACATAAGTTGGTTACCTCCATTTTAAAGTACATTGTTCTTATTTGTACACAATTAGTTTCATGTTGCCTCACTTCATTAGATTGTGAACTCCTTGAGGGCAGGAACTGTGTTTTACCTTCCTTTGTGTCCCCAGCACTTAAAAAGTTGCCTCGTACATAGAGGCACTTAATAAATACCTGTTGACTTATTACTGACTGGTCTGAATTAAAACTTCTTTTTACTCTCTCCTGCCTTTGATCTATAATATTATTTGGAAAACGCAATACAATGATTTATGAACTGTATTGCTTTGGACAAACAGTGAATACACTATGTCCGAGTCAGGCTCTGAAATGTTTTCTGTAATTCTTATTTATTTACTTCTTCTTTCCATAGGATCTTATATATTTTCATGGTAATATCACTTTTGTTTCTTCCTTTACTTATTTTCACCCATATGCTTTCTACCATATTTCAGGTTTCTGGTTCCTAGGTATGCTCAAATGAATGCACATATTTAAAAGTGTTCCTCCCCTCCGCTGCTTTCTATTGCTATTTTTTGTATAAGATATATCATTACATATTCATATTCCAGTCATGGGTACCAGCACATCAACTGCCATTTAAAGTTCTGATGTTGCATATACCTTGCTTTATAATCTTGGGTACATTATGTAAATTTTCAATATTTTTGCATAAACACTGAGGCTTAGGGTTATATTCCTAATCACCTTTTTGGATTTCATAATTTCTGGGCATCTTTACTATATTCTTCTTTCTATGTAGCATTTTATTTCACTGTGCTTATTTGGTTATCTCCTTGTGGAAGATATTATAATGTTTTTTCTCCTTCTTCCTGAAATTAACTTGTGTGTTCTAGTATGTTTATGCATTATCTCTCTCAGTACAATGTAAACTCCTTGAAAATAGATATGTTTTGTTTTATTGGGTTAGGTTGTGTGTGTGTGTGTGTGTGTGTATGTGTCTTTGAGGCTTTAGCACCTAGCACAGTCTCTTTCATAAAGTAAGCATTTAATAAATGCTGATAATATTTGAATATATATATGTAGGGAATTTTCTCTCCCTCCTCCTCCTTCTCTTCCTCCTCTATGTCCTTTTTCTTCCTCCCCTTCTTCTAGAAAGTGACATAATTTCCACTTATACCCTTAACGCTTCATTTTCTTACCCAGAACTTCGTAATTGTTAGCCATAATTTCTAAATTTCTTCTGAAATTATCATTTACATCCATGTGAAATATCATAAGTTGCTTAAAAGACCAACATTTTCAGAGCAGTTGTAAGATTTGAATCTTCCTGGCCATATCCACACCATGTTATATTTTCTCTTTTCATCGTTCTCTACTGCCTTCCAACCAAATCTTAATCTTTCCATTTCTGGTGAGTGAGCTTTTGCCTTACCCTGCTGGAGACCAGCATTACGCAGGATTTCCCTGATATCTCCTTATCATGCCAATACCTCCCACACCCCTTTACATAATTTGTTTTTGTTTTTCCATCAGAATATAAGATTCTTGAGAGAACAAGAATTGTCTTGTTTGCATATGTTTTTTTCTTCAGCCTTGCACAATATCAGAACCTGGAGCAAGGTAAGCAGGGTAAAAGTCGACTTGCTCTATCAATATGTATGTATGTATGTATGTATGTATCATCTATCCATCTATCTACCTATCTATCTATCTATCTGTCTATCTATCTATCTATCTATCTATCTATCTATCTATCCATCCATCTCTATCTATCTACCTACCTATCTAACCATCTTTCTATCTATCTATTGGTCTATTTGTTTCTCTGTATATCTATGTCTCTCTGTATTTGTAACACCAATACATAAAGTATTGTGCATTGTACATTGTAGATGATATGTGTGTCTCTGTGTGTGTTCAATTGAATTGATTTGACTTTTGCAGAACTCCCATTTACTTCAAGTCTCCAAAAGTGCTTGAAGTGAGGTTTTTTTATCTATTCATTCATTCATTCATTCATTCATCCAATTAATTGTCCCTCTCTGTCTATCCATGCATCCATCCAGGAATCCATGCATCCAACCATCCATACATCCATGCATCCATCTATCTATCCATCTATCTATCTATCTACCTGTCTGTCGGTCTGTCGGTCTGTCCATCCATTCATCTATCCATTCCACTGATAAATGACTTAGAACAGAATTAGGCATATAGATCTTATTCAAACAGACATTCCTTCCTTTACTGTGGGATTGCTGACTTGAAATGAATCTTTTTAGTTATGAATATGTAGTTTTCAGATAAAGAAATCAAAGTAATCTATAGTCATATAAAATTCTCTTAATCACTATTGATAAGAGAAATGCAAATTTAAACAACTCTGAGGTACCAGCTTGCACCAATCAGATTGGCCATCATCACAAAAAAGGAAAATTATAAATGTTTGAGGGGATGTGGGAAAACTGGGACACTCATGCATAATTGATGGAGTTGTGAATTGATTACAATATTCAGGAGAGCAATTCGGAACTGTGCTCAAAGGGCTATAAAACCATGAATACCCTTTTATAAAGCGATGCCACTACTAGGTTTATATGCCAAAGAGATTTTTTTAACGAATGTAAGTGGGGTGGGGGAGAGAACATATTTGTACAAAAATTTTTGTGGTGACTAAGAATTGGAAATAGAGGGGATACCCATCAATTGGGAAATGGCTGAACAAGTTGTGATGTATGATTGTAATGGAATATTAATATGCTATAAGAAATGGCAAACATGATGCTTTCGGAAAAAAAAAATGAAGACTAACGTTAACTTATATGGAGTGAACTGAACAGAACCGGGAAAGAATTGAACACATTAACAGTATTATTGTATGCTGAACAACTGTCAATGACTTAGCTTTTCTCAGCAATACAATGATTCAAGACAATCTTAAAGAACTCATGATGAAAAATTCTACCCAATTAAAGAGGAATAATTGATGGCATCTTAATATACACTGAATCAAACTATTCTCCTTCCTTCCTTCCTTCCTTCCTTCCTTCCTTCCTTCCTTCTTCCCTCTCTCCCTCCATTCCCCTCCTTTCCCCTCCCATCCCCATATCTCTCTTTGTCTCTCTGTGTCTGTGTCTGTCTGTCTCTCCTTTTTGTTCAAGTTTTCACCCAAAAATGACTAATATGGAAATTTTTACATTGTTGCATATGAATGGCAAGATTGCTTACTGTCTCAATGATGGTTCATGGGAGTGAGGGGAAGCTAGACTTTGGAATTCAAAACAAACAAAAAACATGTTAAAATTGTTTTAACATGAAATTGGGAGAAAATAAAACATTTTTTAAAAATACAAATATCATTTTTATTCTTTTCTTTCCTACTGATCTCAAGCAAGATCACTAAAGACATCTTCTTTTGGGTGCCCTACAGGTTCACCTGGGTCAGCTAGGTGGTCACAGTGGAAAGAGTACCAGGCCTAGAATTAGGAAGTCTCACCTTTGTGAGTGAAAAATCTGGCCTCAGACACTTACTAGCACTGATACCCTGGGCAAGTCACTTAACCCTATTTGTCTCAGTTTTTAATATGTAAAATAAACTCAAAAAAGAAATGGCAAAACACTCCATTTTATTTGCCAAGAAAACCTTAACTTAGGTATATGAAGAGGTGGACATAACAGAAATGACTGAATAACAAATAACAAGAGGCTCACTTGCCTCAGCAATCTGAGCTGCAAGGGAAGCTCTGGGCAATGTTTATGGTTATTAGCAGCCTAAATTTCCTTATCTTCAGGACATTGTTTCTAGCCTGATGTATTTTCCTCCCCGCCTCCCCCGCTTCTTCCCTCTATATGTCTCTCTCTCTCTCTCTCTCTCTCTCTCTCTCTCTCTCTCTCTCTCTCTCTCTCTCTCTCTCTCTCTCTCTCTCTCTCTCTTCCTTTCAAGACTCAAGCATTGAACATCTGGCAGCTGATAAGTAGATTCCTACAAGACTCAATACAATATCAGTTTCGTTCTTTGAATATGTTCTATCTAGCTAATTAGAGTATTACTTTCTATAAGATTGATATGTTTATATTTAGCTAGACTTGTCCTCCAGTTTTCATTTTCTTTCTAGTTCTGTGTGATTTTAATCAATCTTTGTCGCTTAAAGACATTTGTGTATATTTTATTTAGGTCTTTTTATAATTGGTAACATCATATTGTTGAGATGAAGAGGATTCCAAGGATTTTTTGGAGAGTGAATAGAATATGGAAATAGTATGCCCTCTTTCTCTCTTCAAGTTCTGATGATTCTGCTAACAATTGTTATGGGCACCAGGTTGCAGTGGGACAAAAATTAAAATATTAGATATTATTTTAACCACTCTCTTCAGCTTTACAGATAATGCCAAAGGCCAGTATCAAAAGTAGTAATATATATGAGGAATCAATTCAAACTTTCAATTTAGTTTGGTGGCTTACTAGGAGTCAGTATAGTTTCTCCATCCATCCATCCATCCATCCACATATACTTATGTTTATATATATATATATGTGTATATATATATATATATATACATACATTATATATTTAGGTGTACTTAAAAACATGCACACAATACATGCAGGCACACAAATATATGTACATATTTATGAGTGTACAGGTATATACGCATGGGTTTGTACACATACATACACACATATATAATCTTGAGACACAAAAATTCCAAAAATAAGTGATACCCTCACTAAGCTTTTCCTTGGTGAGATCAGGTCATGAAAAGATAGGTAGATAGATAGATAAACAGAAAGAGACAGAGATAGTGGTTAGAGAGCTTGCCTTGAACCCTGGACAATCTGGGCTGCAATCCCAGTCTGACATATACTTAAATAAAATTTTTATAGCATTCAGGGAGTCTGAGAGGTAAAATAAGGAGTCTGTACCTTCTAGGGAAGGAGAACATGTGAAACAATTGTCTTTTAAACCTAGGAGATGGGAATTTGTATTGAGTTTGAAAAAAAATCTACAGTGAGAATTCTTTTCCAGTTTTCATTTCAAATTCCACCTCAACATACCTCCCACACAAGCAAAGAACATCATTAGCAACATAAACTCTCAAATAAAATTATTATTTAACTTTTATACAAAGACAACTTAAAATCATGGGTAAGTGCCTTTAAAGTGAACTCCATACAGATCTCTAGCCAATTGACTAATGGAATCTACCTTTGAAAATCCTCAACTTAAAAAAAAAAAAAAAACAACAACATACATAACAAGTAAAAATGCAGAATTTGGGGTTCAGAGGTTGTATAGATTTTTTTAATTCCTAGATCACTATCAATACATAAACATTATTTTTTGTATTTATAAATTGAGGAAAGCCCTATTCATTTTTAAGCATGAAAAAAATTTTAAATGGAGTAACACTGCCATCTGTTAGCAATTACAAAAATTACACCTAATGTAGTTTTAGGTTTTGGTGCATTTTTGTGTCAATAGGGTAAAACCGGTTAAAATACACAAATAGATATATTTTTTAAAGTAAAATGTTATGATTTATTTCAGCCTTGAATGCAGGGGTCAATCCTTCTTTCTATTTCCTAGCAATTTTCTTAAATCCTAGATTCTAGTTAAACTTGAAAACAACACAATTTCATTTAGCTTACGACATGTAAGTTTATTCTATTTTACACATTTAATAAACTGAATATTTTGTTTCAAATAATAAAGGGGAAGTCAATCTCTACTTTTAAAAAAAGCAGTTTTTTTTTTACTAACAGTTGTTCTCGATTTTTAATATTACTTTAAAGTGTTCAAGGAACTTTCTCCAAATTACTCTCATGCTGTGACATATATTTCTGTTTTACAGAATAGATTTAGGCTTTCAAGAAGTAACATGATATGTATATGGGTACATAAATAATATATAATAAACTAGGATTTAATTTCAGATTTCTTATCTATATGTATCACATTTTTCAATATATTAAGTTACAAATAAAGTAATTTCAGATTTAGCACATACTTCAGTGGTCACCTAATCTAACACATATTAAAAACAATCCATGTTATGCTATTTCTGACAAGTTGTAATCCATGTTTTTCCTTTAATACCACCAATGAAGTGAAGCTCATACCATTCAAATCAAATAACTCTTTTATATCTCTAATTATTAGTACAATTCCATTTATATCAAGTCTAAATTTCCCTTTTTACAAATTCCTCCCGTTACTGCAGCTCTTTTCTTTGGACTCCTAGGTTACTCACTTTTTACATTAATGAGTTCAATAGCTGACTGACAATTTTTCTCTCCTCCATAACTCCTGGTTTTTTGCTAGGGGACTTCAACATACATATTGACTCTCTCTTAAACACCCTAAGCATTCAGTTCATCAACATGTCAGTTCCCATGATCTGCTCCTTCACCCTCACCTCAGCCACTTTTGGCTCACAAATGTACCACTTTTATGTTCAAGAATTCTGAAATTGCCCTATCAAAGCATAATCTATTGGTCTTTAATTTCTTCCTCTATCTTCCTAATGAAGTTCTACTCTTTTATTACACTATGTTCTCTTAATCTTCTCTTAAGCTATCACCCCTATACTAACCACTCTCTCCTCTTTTTCCCACTTTGACCCCTTGGTGAACCAATTCAATTCTATGCTGTCCTCGTCTTTTGAATCCCCATTCCCTTTAAACCACCATTTAAATTCATCTAGCGCTCAACCTTGAATCACTCCCACCATTTGCCACACATGCTGCTGAAAGAAGATAGATCACATAAACATTTTCACTGGATCTAATACAGATTTCTATTACGCAACTTCAGCTGGGTCTTTGCTTGTGCAAGTCAACCCTACTATATCTCTCTTATCAACTCAACTCAAACACCAGAATAATTCTTCCAAACTTTTTCACCCCTCCTGCAGTTTCCTATGGTTCCTTTTCGCCCTACACTCTCAACCGAGAACATTTCCTCATATTATACAGAAAAAAATTGAAAACATTCATGATTAGCTCCTTCTATCTTTCCTCTTGTCCTATTGGTCATATGCCTTCTGTCACTATCTCTTTCTTTACCCTTTCCTCATATGATGAAATCGCCTTACTTCTTACCAAAGTCAATTACTTCTACTTGTTTAAGTGATCCAATTCCTTCCAATCTCTTTCAAAAAAAATCCTTTCTCTCATAATAATGATAATTAAAATTGGTCTATCATTTATAGAGATGGTCAGGCAATGTGTGCAACAATTTATAAACATTTGTTCTTCACAATATCCTCAGGAGTTAAGTGTCATTATTATCTTCATTTTTACAAATGAATAAACTAAGGCATATAGGTTAAAATAACTTGGCCAGGTTCATGGACCTAGTGTCTGAAGATGAATTTCAACTTAGGTCTTGCAGACTCAAGTCCCCAGGCCTCTATTCACTCTGTCATCCCCGTATTTTTTTAATCTCTCCTTGTCTGCCAGGCTGTGTCTCCTCGATTCTCAAAAAAACAAAACAAAATAACAACAAACTCCCTTCATCCCTTGATCCCCATTATCATCCTAAAAGTCTTCTGACCTTTTTAACTATACTCCAAAAGACTGTCTATAATAGATAACTATATTTTATCTCCTTCCTCTTTCTTCTTAACTCCTTATAATTTGTCTTCCAACCTTACTATTCCATGGGAACTGATATCTCCAAAGTTAATAATTCACTTCTTAATTGTCAAATATAATGATCTTTTTTCTTTTCTCATTCCCCTTGACCTCTCTGCAACTTATGAAACTATTGATCAGCCTCTTCTCCTTGATACTCTCTTCTTTGTAGGTTTTTAGTACATTACTCTCTTCTGGTTCTCCTCCTCCTTATCTGGCTGCTCCTTTTTCTCTTTTGTTGGACCCTCTTCCAGCCAGTATCTTGTAACTGCAGGTAGTGCTCAGAGTTCTGTCCTTGACCCACTTCTCATCTTCTTCTGTGCTACTTCATTTATTGATTTCATCAGTTACTATGAATTTAATTACTATCTCAAATATTACTTATTAATATTACTCTCAAATCTACTTACCACCCTGCTGACCTTCAGTCTTGTATCTCCATTTGTTTTGTTTTGTTTTCCCCAGACATATTGAACTGGATGTTCAGTAGACATGTTAAACTCAACATATCTAACATGGAACTTATCTTTCCTCCCTAAACCTTTCTCACTCTTTCCTTCCCTATAATTGAAGAAAGCAATACCATCTTCCTAATACTTTAGGTTTGTAGCCTAGGAGTCATCCTGGACTTCTGACAGTCTCTTACTCTTTCATATTCAATCTGTTGCCATGACCTTATCAATTTTACCTTTGTAACATCTCTCAACAACATGCCATTCTCTCCTTCTGACACTCCCAACAGTAGTATAGACCCTGATCATCTCACACCTGGACTATTGGGATAGCCTGCTGGGGGGTCTGCCTGACTCAAGCCTCACCCTGCCCAAACCATCCTCCATTAATCCACTGAAGTAATATTTTTTCTAAAACACAAGTTTGACCATATCACCCCTGCCCTCCTCAATAAACTGCAGTGACTTTCCATTGT
Organism: Petaurus breviceps papuanus; assembly: GCF_028583685.1. NCBI lineage: Eukaryota > Metazoa > Chordata > Mammalia > Diprotodontia > Petauridae > Petaurus > Petaurus breviceps. The sequence continues at coordinate 4,642,915 of NW_027186315.1, read as the reverse complement.
CTCTAGGATACAATACAAAATATTGTATGTATGTGGCATTCAAAGGACTTCATAATTTAATCCGTTCCTACTTTTCCAGGCTTCTTATACCAAACACCATACACCATTCTCTTTGATATGATGACACTGGCTTCCTGGTTATTTCATGATCAAGACCTTTCATCTCTCAACTCTGGGAATTTTCTCTGACTGCTCCTATTGCCTGTAATGCTCTCTCACCTCTACTATACCTACTGAAGTTCCTATCTTTCTTTTAATCCCAAATAAATTCTTTTCTTTTACTTTTTTCCCATGCTTCTTAATTCTAGTGCCTTCCTGTTAATTACTTCCTACTTACCTAATACACACACACACACACACACACACACACATAATACTTTGTTCTTTATATAATTGTTTGCTTGTTGTCTTCCAAATTTTTTGTAAGGTCCCTGAAGGCAAGGGCTATCTTTTCTTTATATTTTTGCATCCTCATCATTTAGCACAGTTCCTGGCACATAGTAAGCATTTAAGAAATGTTTACTTTTTAATTGATAGGTTATCCCAAATCCTTCCTTTTGGAATAAAAAATAAATCATATTGCAATTTGATAGTTATGGACATACTTGGAATTCACTATGATCCTTTTAAGGATGATACTATTATCCTCTTAAGTCTTTTATTCTCCAAGATGAACATCTCTAGTTTCTTTAACTGATTCCCACATGACAAACTGGAGGTGTTTGCACAATCTTTTTGGCCTCTAAACACTTTCAAAATTATAAACCTCCCTCCATAAATGTGAATCTCAAAACTAAAACCAAAGTTTTCAATGTGATCTGACCATGGTCAATTATAGTGGGATGATTCTTGCATCTTATGCCATCTTAATGTTTTATTATTTTGGGGGGTTTACATGTCATATTATTGGTTTGCGGTAAACTTATAGTTGATTAAGATAATTTGAACTTTTTTTCTTCTTCTGATAAATTACCTTGGAGTCATGCATCTCCCATCTTTGACTTGTGAAATTAATTTTCTGAAGCCCGGTTTTACACTTGATATTTATTGTTATTTAATTACAACTTGATTAGCTTAGCTTAATTTTCAAAACTGTCAAGATCTTTATGCATGCTGATTTAGGCACCTTTGCAAGATCTTTGCAATTACTCTAGGTTTTGTGTTATCTGCAAAGTTGAAGAAATTATGTCTATGACTTCATCCAAGTCATTAGCAGCAACAAGAATAATAAATAAATAACAAAGGATCACATATAAATCTTTCTGATACTATGCTAGAGATTTCTTGACAAGTAGAACATTAAAAAATCAGCAACTCCTTTTTATATCCAGCTTTCAGCTAATCCTAAATCAACATAACTGTACCAATCATCTACTATAAATCATGTGTCTTTCTCAAGAAATAATATGTGAGTTTATTAAATATTTCTCTGAAATATGGCTAAACAATATCTGTACTATTACCCTCACCTACCAGTTTAGTAACTCTGCCAAAATTGGAAATAAGATTAGCCAGTAATGGCCCAACCTTATAAAGTCATGTTGCCTCTTTGAGATCAGTACTTCCTTGTCAGGATCTGCATCAGCATTTGCTTTAATGATATATTTTATTCACTGACTTACAGTTTTCAAACTTTGTTCTCTTAATTTCCCTGTAAAAAAAATCCAAGCACATGACCATCTCAAATCCTGCACCAGCTCTCTCATTCTCCACAACCTTTGAAAGATCACAGACAACTCAACCATCACATTTTACTATTCTTTCAATCCCTGTGTATAGAGATTATATCTATGTGGTATTTGACTCTAACGCTTCAATAATAGCCAGGTGTTTCCTGGGAGTTATCTCAGGTTTCAGATCTGTATTAGTTATGTTTTCTGACCTTTCTTTTCCAAATCTATTTATTTTCCTTTTTTTCATGAAGAGAATTAAGCATCTCTAATTTCTCTGTATACTTGTTAGTATTGTGCCTCCCCCTCCCCCCACCTAGCAATGACTCTGTCTCTACATTGATCCTCTTTAACAAAAAAGCTAAATATCAAAAAAGAAAAAAATAACCTTTTTATTTCATATCATCTTTATCCTTTTTTTTTAATTTTTGCTTTTTGAATGGCAATTGGGGTTAAGTGACTTGCCCAAAGTCACATGGCTAGTTAGTGTGTCAAATGTCTGATGCTAGATTTGAACTTAGATTCTCCTGACTCCAAGGCTGGTGCTCTATTCACTATGCCACCTAGCCACTCCTTCTTTAGCTTTTCATAATAATATGAGCTCATTTTTACTTTTAGCTCTCTAAACAACATTTTAAAGCACTTAATGCTATTTTTGAGTTCATTTTCTATTTCCTTGTCTAACTTGCTAAAGCATTATGGTTTGAAGGTTCCTTTTTGATCCCTTATTTTACACTTGAGGAAACAGGATGAGAGAAGTTCAGTGGCTTGGACATGACCCAACTTCTATACATTTTATTTTATTTTCTAAACATTTTTGCTTAAAGTTTGGAGTTCCAAATTCTATTCCCCTCTCCCCCCACCCCCCCTTGACTCTCCCTGAGGTTAGTAAGCAATCAGATTTAGGTTACATATATAGGTAAAATATATCCATTTAATCATTTTGTACAAGAAGACTCCAATAAAAGAAAAAAAAATGAAAGAAAGCAAAAAAAAAATATGTGCTTTAGTCCATATTAAAAATATCAGTTGTTTTTTCTGGAGACATATAGTATACTTCATTATTAGTCATTTGGGATTGTCTTGAATCATTATATTGCTGAGAATAGCTATGTCCTTCACAATTCTTCATAGAACATTATTGCTGTTTTGTGTATGATGTTTTTCTGGTCTTGTTCACTTCACTATGCATCAGTTAATATAATTCTTTCAAATTTTTCCCCTGAAATTGTTCTGCCTGTCATTTCTTTTGCTTTTTATTTTTGAGGGGCAATTGGGGTTAAGTGACTTACCCAAGGTCACACAGCTAGTAAGTGTTAAGTGTCCGAGGTCGGATTTGAACTCAGGTCCTCCTGACTTTAGGTCAATGCTCTATTCACTGTGCCACCTAGGCACCCCCAGCCTGTCATTTCTTATAGCAAAATAATATTCCATTGCAACCACATGCCATAGCTTGTTTAGCCATTCTCCAATTGATGGATATCCTTTTAATTTACAATTCTTTGTCATCACAAAAACAACTTTTAGGAATCTTTCTGTACAAATAGGTCATTTCCCCTTTTGAGGGGTGTTTTGGGGATATAAATGTAGAAGTACTATTGCTGAATCAAAAAAGTATATACAGTTTTACAGCCCTTTGGACATAATTCCAAATTGCCCTCCAGAACGGTTGCAATCAATTCACAGCTCCAGTGACAATGCGTTAATATCCCAGTCTTCCTTCATCTTCTTCAATATTTATCATTTTCCTGTTTAGGTATATTAGGCAATCTAATAGGTGTGAGGTGGTACCTCAGAATTGTTTTAATCTTCGTTTCTCTAATCAATAGTGATTTTCTTCTATGCATTTCAAAAAACAATCTATCTTGAATAGCTAGTATGTTTTCTGTGTGTTCAAATTGTTTATTAACCATGTTATCTTTTTTTTAATTTTAATTTATTATAATTATAATTTTTTATTTTTTAGTTTACATCTTTTATTTCCACAAGATTTTGAGTTACACATTTTCTCCTCATTTTTCTCTACACACCACCCCAAAAAAGCGATCCCACTAAATATCCCCTCCTCCAATCTGCTCTCTCCCATATCTTCACACATCACCCATCACCCATTCAACTTTCCAGTAGTGCCTGGTGGTTTTCTATACCCCAGTTCATTTATATCTCATTTCCCAGTTACATTTAAAATAATAGTAAAAATAATAATAATAATAAATCAACCATTTGATTTTAAAACTTGGAATTCCAGATTCATTCCCTTAGTTCCTTGTCACCCACCCTCAATGGGAAGATAAGCAATTCAATATAGGTCATACATGCGTTGCTCTGCAAAACATTTCCATAATGGATATATTGTGAAAGACTGACTATATTTCCTTTGATCCTATCCCAGCCCCCACTTGTAATATTCTCTACTTTGATCCTATCCGTTTTAAAAGGTGGGTGCTGCCAACTTCCCTCCCCCTAGCCAGCCCTCCCTTACATTATCTCCCTTCTCATCCCCTTCCCCTCTACTCTCATATAGGGTGAGATGCCCCATTTAGTGTGTATGTCATTCCCTCCCTAAGCCAAATTCAATGAGAATAAGTTTGACTCACTCCCTTTTGACTTCCTGTTCTTCCCTTCCATTATAACAGTTTTCCCTTGCCTCTTCTATATGAGATAATTTACCTCATTCTGTCTCTCCCCATTTATATGTTATATTATATTATAATCCTCTATCACCTTTCAATTTCACCTTTTCAGGATAATCCCTTCCTATTTAATTGGTCCTGTGCTCTCTGTCTATGTATGCCTGTACACACATAAACACACACTCAAATATGTATCCATATGTTCATATACCCTCCTATATTGACATATATATGTATGAATTAATATATATATATATAATATATATATATATATATGTGTGTGTGTGTACACACACACAAACATTTCTATTCCCTTTAACTATTCTCATACTGACAAATTTTCATAAGTTAAATTATCATTTTTCCATGTAGGAATATAAGTAGTTCAACTTTGATAAGTTCCTTATGATTTCTTTTCTCTGTTTACCTTCTCATGAATTTCTTGATTCTTATATCTGAATGTCAAATTTTCTATTCAACTCTGGTTTTTTCATCAAGAATGCTTGAAAATCCTCTGTTCCACCGAATGACCATATTTTCCCCTGAAACATGAAGCTCAGTTTTGGTGAGTAGGTGAATCTTGGTTTTAATCCCAGCTCCTTTGACCTCCAGAATATCATGTTCCAGGCCTTCAATCCCTCGGTGTAGATGCTGCCAGATCCTGTGTTATCCTGATTGTGTTTCCACATGTAGAGGCAAGCACCCCAGCATCCCCAGGGTCACTGCCACCACAAGTTCTTGGATCTGCTTTGACAAAGGAAAGCAACTCAAAATGGGTTAACAAGCTTACTTTAATCAGTCAAACATATATTGTTTACCTCATTCAGGGGAAAAAGGTCAGCACCCCGAACTTCAGAAAATCCAGACAGAATTATCAAGACAGAAACAGATCAAGTGGACAGATTCCCAAACTGTCCAACCATTACATCCATACCAAACAACATCTGGGTTTCAAAGCCTGGGGGCCCTAGACAACAGCTTCCCAGAGTTTCATCTGTTCAAATCACAGAACACTTCTCAAAGTAAGCACCAAAACAAAGCTACAAATTCGGGCTTATATAGCCTTTTCCTGGCTCAGAGAATGTAACAACCTTATTGACTCACTGGCCAATCAAGAAGTATCTACTGAAAAACAAGCCTCCCACCCCAGGCTCCAGGTGCACTTTACCCTAGGGGCAGGGAAGATCTTTAAAATTAACATTCCAATTACACTACAATATTAAAATCCTTTCTTCTTGGCTCCTGGTACTATTTTCTCCTTGATCTGACTTCTCTGGAACCTGGCTATGATATTCTTAGGAGTTTACTTTTTGGGATCTTTTTCAGGAGGTGATCAGTGTATTCTTTCAATTCTTTGCCCTCTGGTTCTAAAACATCAGGACAATTTTCCTTGAGAGTGTCTTGAAGGATGATTTCTAGTTCATTTCTTGATCATGGCTTTCAGGTAGTCCAATAATTTTTAAATTATCTCTCCTGGATCTATTTTCCAGGTCAGTGGTTTTCCCTATGACATATTTCACATTACCTTCTATTTTTTTCATTTGGTTCTGATCTTTTTCAGAGCATCTTGATTTCTCATAAAGTTACTAACTTCCATTTGCTCCAATCTAATTCTGAAGGAATGATTCTCTTCAATGAGCTTTTGAGATTCTTTTTCCATCTGAAAAAAAATTGGCTTTTTAAGGCATTCTTCTCCTCCTTGGCTTTTTGAGCCTCTTTTTCCATCTGAGTTACTCTGTTTTTAAGGTGTTATTTTCTTCACTCAGATTGTTGATTCTAATTTCAGAACTTTCTTACATTGTTCTCATTTTCTTTTCCCAAATTTTCCTCCAAATCTCTTACTTGGTTTTCAAAGTTCTTTGTAAGTGCCTCTATGACATGTAACCAGGTCTTTTTTTTTTCCTGGAAGCTTTTGGTGAAGGTGTTCTGACTTAGTTTTCTTTCTCCTCTTCCATACATTGATCCTTTTTGTCCCCCAAATAGGAGTCTAATGTATGAATGCTCTGTTTACTTTGCTTCCTTTGCTTGCTCATGTTGGTACTCAATTACTTGATTTTTGAGCCTTTTGCCCCAGTAGAACTCTGCTGCTAGAAAGGGAAGCCTTATGCAAAATTCTGGGGTTTTTGCTGATGCCAGAACTATTAGTTGGGTGCCCTCTCTGAAAACTCCATATTCTCTGGTAGACTATTCATGTACCCCAAGATCTCCATGTTAGACACTGATCCAGATCCAAGCAGGTTAAATCAAGAGTGATCACCCCTTAGACTTGTAGCTTCATTCCCCTACAATCTGCAGACCAAGAGCTCTGAATTAGCCATGTGGCTGTGGCTACATGGCCATGGAGCCACATCTGCTTCTTGCCCCAGGGGCAAAGGCCAGATCATACTCCCAAACTCCCGGTTCCCACAAAGTCTACACTGACCTCTACCTTTGTCTTTGGCATCTATGGGTTGATAATTCTGGAAACCACCACAGATGCTGGTGATCTGAAGTCCCCCCAGTGGGTGGATGGTCGGGCCACCATGAGGCTAAAACCTCCAACTCAAGTAGGGCTGGTTTCGGGTTCTGGAGGGTTGCACTGGCCCCATCTTGCCATCTTGCTAGGCTGTCTTCAATGGGAGGTTAGCTTCTTTGTGTCATTTTGTACATTCTGTAGCTCCAAATTTTGTCTAGAGTCATTTTTTTAAAGCAATCAGGGTTAAGTAACTTGCTCAAGGTTTACACAGCCAGTTATTTCTGGGTGTGGTGCTAAGTATCAGAGCTCAGATGCAATCCCAGGTCATCGCAACTCTGGGGCCAGTGTTCTTACTCACTGATCTACCTGGCAGCCCCTAAGCAATTGGGGTTAAGTAACTTGCTCAAGGTTACACAGCCAGGTGTTTCTGGTTGTAGAGTCAATTTTTACATGAATTGTAGGAGGTGGAAGCCGGAGTCCTATCGAAGTCCTGTTTCTACACCTCCATCTTGACCAATGGTGTCTTTTTGGAAAGATCTCCTTCTACCTTCTTCATGGCTTCAGTTTTTTTTATTGTTTGTTTGTTTGTTTTAATTTGATAGCAGATTATTAAGAAATAACCTTATCCAGTAAAGTTCTCTGAATGTTGACACTGTTCTTTACCCAATTCTCTTTTTTTTTCTACAATGATAACCTCATAGTATGGTTCTCCATATCTATTTTTCTTTCTTTCTCTGTATCTGTATAGCTAAGTATACTATTAAGAAATAGAAAAAGAAGAATTGATGAAAGCAAATTAGATCAGCTTTTTTAATGTCAGAGTGGGGACTGTGTGTGTTTGTGTGTGTACATGTATGTATACATAGGCAAGCAATGGTGATCCTGTTACATTAGGATAAGCAGGCTTACCCCACATGTAATGAAATTAAGGGTCTTCACATTTTGCTCTGTGATCACATGAGAATGTGGAAATCCATTGGATATCAACAGAGACAGCTGCAAATTATTAGGTTAAGAGATCATGTGCCAAAAAATGACAACTTAAATGCCTGGCTTGTAAACTGGATATTATAGACCCACAAACAAACAAATTGGAAGGTGGAAAATAATTTTGATGAGATAGTCATCAGATTATTTAGACCAAAAAAAAATTTGAATGATGGATTTGTGGCCTTTTCATTTGCTATTTGGTCCAACTACAAGAAGCATGGTATATAAGAAAACAAAACAAAACAAAACAAAACAAAAACTACTGCTACTTGAAGTCTTGCATCTACCACATACTTTATGACCTTGGATAATTCCATGTCCTGATCTCACTGAGCCTCAGTTTTCTCATCTATAAAAGGGAATGAGAATAATGTTCATACCACCTACTCTACAATGCTTATCTCAGGAAAATGTTGTCTATTTTGTAATATATATATATATATATATATATATATATATATATATATAGTTTAAATAATTAAACTTTTAAATGAATTTCTAATTTTTTATCACTTATAGTTCTTAAATTTTAAAATTTAAAACTATACTAAGATTTTTGGGACACCCTTTATAAAGGCAAATTAATATCAAGAGATCTGTTCTCAAATTAGAATTGTAGGTGAATTAATGACACTCAATGGTTCATATTAAAACATTTTCTTTGTGAACTTACATCGGAGGAAAAGATATGCCTTCTCTAAGCACCATTTCCTTTCATAACTATTCTTTTTTCCACAGACACCTCCATCTGAAACTGTCAGTTATTCCATTTTTCTAGAAACTGTTACTTCCTAAAATCCATAAAAGAATATCTGTGACTTCCAACCCTACACCCTGCCATTTCTTAACAATTTCTCATAACTTCAGTTTTCATCTCTATTAGGGTGATTTGCAAATCTACATCTCACCCTCTGAATTTTCATTCATCTAGGCCTACTTTTGTTGTGCCTCTATAAAAAAATTATCATCTAAAATTTAATATTTGAAATGAAATGAACTCTTTTGCCTCTCTTCCTCATTGTTCCCCTACTTAAATTCCCTTTCAAGAAAAACACCGATTCTATAGTGTAATTCATTGTTCATCATATTTAACAATATATCTAGTGCTATTGGTACTTCTGCATTATGGTTTGGATTTGTCCTTTTTTAAAAAATTCCTACAAAACAAACAAACAAACAAATAAACAAAACCTCACAGCTAATTCTAGATGCTAAATAACTTTTACCTAGATTTTGGAAATAGCCTCTAATTAATCTCTGTCTGGGATCTCCTTGTCCAACCTGTGTCTTCACTCCCCCTGCCATATTAAGTAAATCTATTCTTAAAAATACCCCCTTTCATTATCACAATTCATGCTTAAGAAAGTTGGGACTCAAAGAGTTCCTTCATTCCTTCTGTCCTCCCTTGTTTTATTCATTGTGTTAAGGGCTGCAGATAGTTAAAAAGAAATAGTCACTGATCTCAGGGAGTCTACAATGCAATAAAGATGACAAGAAATGCATGTATATAAATGTAACACAAATTAGCCTGTGAATGCATGGAGTCTAGAGGTGGAAGGAACCTTAAAAAATCATTTAATTCAAGCCTCTCATTTTTATCCACAATGAAGCTCAGGCTACAGTGATTAACATACTTACATAAAAGACATACCTTTTGAATCTTTATCTAAAACACTTTTCACTATGCCACCCTATTATGAGTTTGTGATAACAAATGGGGTAGATATTATCTTTACATATAGGGAATAAATAAGGCTGTTTCCAGGGGGTAAACCTTGAGCCTGATGCATGACAATAATATCATTTGGTAAGTGGTGAGTTGAGAAATATTTTACCTTACTGAAAATTGAGGCTTATGGGAGAAAGAAATGCTAATAACAAGCAAAAAAAGATAGAATCCTTTAGATAATTGATTAAGTTAGAAATAGTTGATTTTTGTGATACATATTATATCTTGTCTCTATGTTCAATGTTGACCTAATGTCATTAACCTAGCTTTAGCTGTCAATTTTCCTGATGGATATTTGAGATAGAAACTCCTTTAAATTTGGGTCTGAATGTACATTGAACTTGAAGTGCAATGGTCTTTTGTTTTGCACTAGATTTGCCTCCCAGTTTTCCTCTCACATTATA
>NW_027186315.1:4501601-4632634 GCF_028583685.1 Petaurus breviceps papuanus | reverse complement strand
GAGAGAGAGAGAGAGAGAGAGAGAGAGAGAGAGAGAATTGCCAGGGGTCAGAGTTGCTGCCCAGGACTTTTGAGAACTGCCACATGGAGCTTAAGAGAACTGAAGAGACACGACTGTGGTGCCAGTATTTTTTCTGTCTGATGTTATTTTTTCCAAATTTGTCTGCTGGTAAATGACAATGCTGCTGTAGCAGAGATCCTAGAACTTTGTTGTTGGTTCACAAGCCCTGAAGGGGGATTTTTTTTGTTGTATGTTTACAAAAATCCTGGAGCAGCATCTTGCTGATGTTTTCAGGGGTCCTGAGACTCTTCTGCAGGCACAGAGTGAATTGATGAGGATGGTGGCAATATACATTGTGGCTTTGTTAAGCTTTGCCTTCACAGGAACGCATTGCTGAGAGCTTGCCTTGGTTCAAGATGAAGAAAAGACCTCTTCTTGGGTATTGAATCCTGTGATAATAGATGTAAGCTTGTTGTGGCTTAGGGGCAGGTGGCCTTTGTGCTCTCCACTACTCCTTCGAGAGGGTGCTTGGTGGTGATGTATGGTATTGTAATTCATTTGTGATCTGAGGGTGGAAAAGTTTTGACTTTTATACTTTGTGCCTGACTAAATGAATGCACTTTGTTTATGATTAGAAACTAATCTCAAGTTGAATAGACAGGAAACTTTGTGATTTACTAAATGAATGTACTTTCCAGGGGTGGAGTACTTGGACCTTAATACTTTGTGATTGAATTGAGGACTTCCTAAATTATTGTGTTACACATGGTGAATGTTGTATTTTGATTTTCTATTAAAGTTTTTCCTTAATCTGTCATTGAATAAATTGAGTTTGCTATGCTTGTAATCTGAACCTGGAAGTTGCTTGTGCTTAATGGGAATCTGAAGATATTTCATGCCCCTTGGTCCCTTGATAGGTTTAAGTGAATCTGAAAATCTTCCCTGATTTGAAAATATATTCTACTCCTTAATAGGCTGCATGTGGTCACATGGAGCCTGTGACAGGAGGCTTGTTCTTCATGAAAACCCACACCTTGTTATTTTGTGATTGGGCAGTGGGTCAAGAGTGTTGTGACACATTCTCTGATCCAAGAGAAGGCTATATATACCCTCATGTGAGGTTTTGCTTTGGGGCTCACTTTGGGAACAGTTGTGTGATTTGGCCAGATGAGACTATGGGCAGCCATTGAGTCCCCCAGCTTTGTAAACCCAGATGTTGGTGCTTCCCTCTCTGGTAACTAACTAGGTATGGATATAATGGTTAGACAGCTAGAAGCCCTGTCTTCTGAATTGTGTTATTTTCTATTGTAACTTCTGTTTGTATTCTCTGAAGTTCAGGCTGCTGACTTTTTCCCCTTGAATTAAGTAAATGATATATGTTTGATTTATTAAAGTAAGATTGTTAACCCCTAATGAGTTGCTTTCCTTTATAAAATCAGATCTAAGAACCTGTGCTAGAAACCATCCTAAGTATGCTAGTGTGCTTGCTGCTACAATTGCATATTCCCCCAATCTTTATATCTTGAGGTAATATTTTAAAACTCCCTCTCTCTTACCATATCTAACCTCTAGTAAATCACCAATCCTGACAATTTTACCACTGCAACTTCACTTACTTGTATCTCATTATTTCTATTTTAACTATAAAACTTAATTCTTCTTCCCATTACATCTGACGTGTATTATTACAACTGTCATCCAGTTGAGCTCCTGATTGTCCATCCCCAATGCTCTTCATCCTATATGCTGCAGCAGATTTCAGAGTTCATAAATGGGAAAGGTAGAAATGGGTAGTGAACTCAAGGAGGATCATTAAAAAAAACTACGAGGAAGCAGTGTTTGGTTCAGTATAAGGAAGAGCTCTGTGATAATTAAAGCTTTCCAAAATTTTTAAATATAGATTGAATGACCACTACTCAGTATCCTTGTATAATGAATTCATGACTCATTCAGAGGCTGGGTTAGAAACAAATAATAAATTCCTTCCAACACTAAGATTAAATTATTCTAACCTCCATTAAAATATATATATGATTAAATTATTCTTTAGTTCAAATTCTCATAATACTCCACAAGTAAAATACAGATTCCTCAGGCTAATATTAAAGTGTCTCCACAATCTGGCCACAATATGATTTTCCAGTATTATCTTATAAAACTCCTCTGCCCTTATATACCCCATGTTTCGTCCCATCTTGTAGTTCATCAATCATGTCCCATGTTTTCCAGATATTATATCTCTACTTGTCCATTAAATATTCTGTCTTTGATCTCAAAGTACAAGAATGGTAGATGCTGAGATAGCTTTACCATAGGTGCATTTCAGTCTTTGTACAAAGAAAAAAGATATTGTACAAAAAATATTCAAACTATCCTTCAAGGATTAAATAAAATGTTTTCTGCTCTATGACTTTCCTTGAATCCCACAGTTCTCCTCTTTGAATTCCCATAAAACCTCTTCTTGGTATCATTTAGTTACAATTTATACATATGACCTTATAATGCAATTATTTATTTGTATGAATTAATTCCTGTAGAAGATTTTGAGGCCCTTGAGTTCAGGGAACATGTTTTGTCAATGTTTTTATTACCTATAGTGGAAAGCACAAAGCCACACACATATTATAATTTGGAGTAATCTACCAACTCCCCACTAAAGGAGTATTGGAGTTAGTTTATATTTTTTGCTTGCAGACTTTATTTTCTGGTTTGAAAGAAGATGGCTCTTTCAAAAAGTAAATCAAAAACTCACTCAAGCTAGATACCAGTAGATAGAATCATGATTCTGTCAATAGAAAGGAAGTAATTCCTTTGAAGGAACATGAAAAGATGAACAAAAGATACAAGTGAGAATAGTAAAGAAGTGAATGGAACTATTGACAGGTTGTCAAATATGTATCATTTTCACCAGCAATACAGCACTGTTATTGTTGCATTACTGTAAAATATATTTCAAAAACCAGGTCATTTTTTTCTGTAATTGTACATTTATTAGTCAACTGACTAAACAAACATTTACTGATTGTCTGTGATGCTATGATATATACACCTGTGATACTTTTAGGTAAAATTTACTTTATTGCAAAAAAAATACATTACCTAAGAGACTGGGCATAGACATAAATTTCATACACATCTACACATACATATATATGCATGTAAGTAATTGAAGTAGCTTTAAAATGTATTTATATATAATTATATTCATATTATATATACACAATATGCATACACATATATGTGTGTAAGTGTACATATGTACATATGTATGCATATTATTTATCTATGTACATATAAATATATATTTAAATAGAAAATACTGTAGCATTCCAAGGGGAGTTATTATATCTAGGATGAAATTTGATATCATATTAATAAATAACATTATATTAATAAATAAGTGCAATTGAATGCTATACCAATGAAATAATTTTAATGTATGTACAACATAATCACAAATAAATTTTTTTTTAAATATATCCTCCTTCAGTCTACATATTTTAAAAAGATGCATTTAGTAAAAAACTGAAAAGTTGGCATCAGGATTTTTTTTTACTTCATTCTTATTGAGAGTGCAGTGGAGTTGCTATCTTTTTGAATGTCAATATCTGCTCTTCAGTAAAGCTAAAGAAACCTCCTATTATTTTGTCATACAAACATAAAGTCTTAGTATAATTATAACTTAGTCGTAGTTCATTGAATTTGAAGTACTAATACATGTATTAGATTGTTAAATAGCATATCTCATTATTGATTTGAAAAAAAGCAATTTAAATTTTGAAAAAGAATCATTGATAAGTAGCTATTCTCTATTTTTAGTGCAATATAAGCTTTTATTTTCTCCTGTTGCCAAAGATTTTTGCATGGAATTTTCTACTGCATAAGGCAAGGGAACAAGCATTCCTTGAACACATATTATGTGCCATTGTGCTAAGACTAGAAATGTAAAAACAAAACAAAAAACATAAGCAAACATAGTTAGTTGCTCTTTTTCCGAGATCACAATTTAATAGGAAATAATGAATGCAAACAAACATGTACAATCAATATATTTACAGGATAAATAGGAGATATTCTCAGAGGGGTAGCACTAGCAGGGATTGAAAGACAAGAAGACAGACATCCTGCAGAAAGCGGGAGTTTATCAAAACGTCAAAGTAGTCTAAGTAACAAATAACATGCTGATGTGAATCAGTGAAAATTATCTCTTTAATCAGGAATTCCTCAAAACAGTGACATTATCATCCCAATCTGATATCATGCCATAGTAATAAAGAAGACAGTTGACAATAATAATACTAACACTATGATATTGACAATAGGATACTAACTCAGCTATATAGAATTCCAGGGTGCAGTTTAGCATTAGCTTGAAATTCCTCCACAAGGATATTAAAGATCAGAAGCATAAGTTACTTCCAAATTGCTTGAAGCCTTGAATTCCAGGATAAATACATTGTATTTTATTTGGTAGGAAATGAGTGGACTCTCATATAAATTGAAAATAGTTGTGAAATTGGATTTTGAGTCATGTTTTAACATTCTATTTACTATCAAACATATTTTATCTAATGATTACTTTCCTCTCCCATTTTTAAGATATTTACCTAAGCAGGAATAGATATATTTTATACAAGACTTAATATAGAATTCTAGATTCAGAGCCATTTCAATAGAATGTCTTACCTAGACCTTACTTTAAAGGAGAGTACAACTAAAATTCATCCATTTTAATGGAACATATCACATCTCTCATAGAATTATTACTTATGATTAGCCAGAATGATTGTCAAGTTTCTCATGTTCAAACAGAAATATATTCTATTTGAATATGTAAAACTTGAAATTTAAGTAAATTGTGAGCCTTTTGTTATAAAATCAGAAACTCTTTGAACCAGAAAAAAACAGTTCAGCCAGTTATATACTGCATAGTGTCCTGATCAAACCCTTTAACTATGCTCTACATGAGAGTATCTACTGAGGAGCTACCCATCACCTTCCACACAGCCCATTCTACTTTTGGATTGTTTTCACAATAAAGAACCTTTTTCATATTTCAGCATAAAAATTAGCTTCTTTAATAATATTCTCCATCATTCCTAGTTCCTCATTCTGAGGACAAGCAGAACAAGTCTAATCACTATTCAATGTAATACTCTTTAAAATACTTGGGAACAGTTATCATAGAGCCTGTAAATATTGTCTTTTATACTCTTCTCCATACATACATATTCTCTCCCCAAATAGGATTCAAATTCTTTGAGGACATGGGCTATACCATATTTGTCTTTGAATCTCTAGCATCTAAACAATCACTTGGATCATGATTGGAGTTTTATATATATATTTTTTGGTCAAGAGACCAGTCTATACAAGTATCACTAAGAAATGTTATTTTCCAGATGGCATGTGACATTTTACATACTAGGAAATAATTGATGTGTCCTACTATGTTTGTCCAGAATCCTGCATCAGCTAGTAGGTCCATGTTTTTATTTAAAAACAAAACACAATTTGAAATGTGAAAGAATGAATGTATAAACAAGATCAAATATGCTAGCTCTTTTCCTTCAAATAGCAAACTAATACTCTAACACAATCATTTGAGCATCTAATGTATATAGAGCAGTTTAGTAGGTAATGAAGATATAAATATGGATAAAATCAGTCCTTCACCTTTTGGTAATGATCTTCCTTTTGATGAAATTCTGAGGGTCTTCCTTTCACACATAGATTCTTAGGTGAAGGCAAACTAGGCCATCGTTTGCCTCAATTCTTACCTAGACTTTAATCACTGAATAGGTGTTGCCTCAGACAAATTGAAAGCTGGGAAAGACCTTAGCTTAAAAATGTCAAGGCCTCTCACTGTATCTTAGGCCACCACCAGTCTTCCTGACCTATGTTTTGCCACTATACTAAGATGACCCTGGAGAAGAGAGTTAGTACAATGACTTTGCACATCTCTGCCTTACTTAAATGAAAATCACTTGAAAATTAATACATAACCCACCAGATGCCAATGGTCTTCTTTGAAAATGAAAGACAAACAATAACTCTTATGGCAATTTGGAGCAAAGGACAGCCATCATTTAATGATCAATCTATGTTTAGTGATGTAAATAATTATTTTGTAAAACTTTTGAATTGAAGTTAAACTTCATATCTTATGCTGTACCACATAGATAACCCTTATGACATGGAGGATAATTAAGGAAATTAGAAATAAATTAACATTGTTTTCCAAATTAATTTGATCTAAAAAAATGTAGGAATTAATGCATATTAGCATCTCAACTGGTAGTGAAAACTATATAGATAAATCCAAAGACAAAGCTAGATATACATACCTAGCTTGATCTCTCTATCTTCATGTGTAGTTATATATAATATATTTATATGGGGTGGCTAGATGACTCAGTGCATAGGGCACCAGCCCTGGAATTAGGAGGACCTGTGTTCACGTCCAGCCTCAGACACTTAACACAAAACTAGCCGTGTGATCTTGGGCAAGTCACTGAACCTCAATTGCCATACCTTACACCCTCCAAAAATACAAATCAAAAACAAAGAACACATAATCTCTCTCTCTCTCTCTCTCTCTCTCTCTCTCTCTCTCTCTCTCTCTCTCTCTCTGTCTGTCTCTCTCTCTGTCTCTCTGTCTCTCTGTCTCTCTGTCTCTTCTCTTTCTCTCTCTCTCTATATATATAATCTATAATTATATATGAATGTACATAAACATGTTTTGTTGCTATCTGTAATGATAGAAGGAGTACTCATAGTGATGAAATCACAGATCCTTGGTATTCATTTATTAGTATATATACAAATATGTGTAAGGAGGAAATAAGGTTTTCCATAGATAATCAATGATTTATTGTCAATAGAAATTAAGAAAGTAGCATAATATTGATAACACATTTTCAGGAAAAGAGATTTATTTATATTTTTAAAAATAAATTTATGGTTATGTTTGAATTTTTTTAATTTTTTAAAATAACCCCCAAAACCTGCTTGCTATAGAGGTTTCTATAGAACTTTTAGTCTAAGAAGATATTACAAAAGTATCTATCTGTCTATCTACCTATCTATCTACCTATACATTGCAAAACTATGTATTATATGTATGTGTTTATGTGTACATAAAGAGAGACAAATATGGGAAACTCCTTGTCTTCTCCCTGTGTTAGAATTCAATCTCAAATTAGATTGTTTATTTCTCAGAATTCTATAAATTTTTACCCTAATTAGGGAAGTGCTATCTAAAATCTTGATCAGAAATGTTGCTACAGATTTTTTTTAAAGTCTTTTCTACTGTGATTCAGAATGAGTGAAAACAGTAGATACTAAAGCAGAAAGAATAATTAAGCAGAGTAATTTAAGGTCCGCGAGTGAAATTAAATTAATTTTTTTCCTCTGAGGAACTTGAATAAGTATGATTCCTTGATATATAATTAAATGCTATGTCTATATGTGTGTATAGTTTATGTTATGGCAAAAATTAAACGAATAGTTGATGTCTAGTTCTCACCTATTAATTACAAAATAAAATGCAATAAATTTTATATAACAGTGAATACAGTTTTGGAATCATGACAATATTTTTTCTCCTAGGACACAAAGAAACATTTTTTTTTCAGGAGTAGAGGATAATACATCTCATGCTGTTTTGCATTATTCTGAAGAGTATCAAAATTCATTAAGCCCTAGTTCAATTTTAGACAGGCAATGTCAGCCATTTTTACATATATCTAAGCATTGAATATTTCAAATTTGATGTTATTTTATAAAAGAGTTACTTTAAATCCTATTGATGACAACTTTAATTATGAGTGTTATTTAATTAAATTGTTATTTAATTTCAAAAATTTAGTTACTTTAATTTATTTAAAAGAAATGGACCACACTATATGAAAAATGACAAACAGGACTGATGGTTCTGTAGACTTTAGTAAATTAGAAAAAAAAAATCTTTTTTATTTTCCTTGAAGGCTGAAGTACTATGGCACATACCATTGTTACAGAATTATCTAGAACATCATCAGACATAGATTTCTCCCTCAGGGAATATCCCAGAAACATAATGGCTGATTCGCAGGAATTTGGACAACATCTGCTTTCAATTATATTTTTGCTGCATAAAGGGTTATACATGAAAATGGATTACATAAGAGTGGATTAAAATGCCATTTAACTTCTTAAAATATTCCTCTGTATTTGGAGAACAAAAAGGTATGGTAATAGAGTAGAATATGGAATCCTTTTTCTGCGATCCTGACCTCTTATTTTAGTCTGATTGTATCATTTCAGCATTACAGATACATCAATCTTGTCTAAATGCTGTATTTCACTTGGAAAACAGGGAATGATATGGCCTTAAAAAGGGGAAAGAGAATGTAAAGTGTGACTATGATTGTCAAATAGTTATAAGGTGTGCCAAGACAGAAGGTAAACAGGCTTGTGATTATTATTATTATTTTTTAACGTGTGCAATTTTATTTGAACTGGTCTTAAGTCAGTGTACAGGTAAAGCTCCTCCCCTACCCCAAGTACTGGCACCAATCTCAAAACTCGCAGGGAGACTGGAAAAGTCCTCATTCACATCTATGTTGGGGGCAGGGAGGGAATTTAGGGAGCCATTCCATATGGCTGACAATTAAAAATAAAAGGAACAAGTATTAAGGCGGAAGATACAAAAAGTTTTTTTTTAGGATTACATAATTTACACTTAAAGCCATACTAGTACCTTCCCCCATTCCCCTCCCACTCGGGATCTGTTACATTGCTCCTTGACAGCATTCACAGAGGCCTGTAACTGTCACAATGCATTAGACGTTATTTGGAATGACTATTAAAAAAAATGTACAATCAAAGTCCTGAAGATGCCCTGGAGAACTTTGGTAATGTTTGCCTCCAACATACCTAGACTGCTCATCACCTTCACAGTTCCAGTTTTTAAATCCTGTTTTAAATCCAGTTTTAAATCATGAGTCAAGCGCCAAAAAACCCCACAAAAACAAATAAAGCCATGCCAATCTCATCTCTTTTTTGGGCAATTATCATGTCATCATGTCACACCCTTTGACAAAAAAAAATAAAAAAAAACAACACAAACAGTCCATTTAGAAGCATTTGTGGTGGACAATGGAGGGCCCAGATTCATCATACTCCTGCTTGCTGATCCACATCTGCTGGAAGGTGGAGAGAGACGTCAGGATGGAGCCTCCAATACAGACAGAGTATTTGCACTCAGATGGGGCAATGATCTTGATTTTCATTGTGCTGGGAGCTAGGCCTGTAATCTTCTTCTGCATCCTGTCAGCAAGGCATGGGTACATGGTGGTACCACCTGACAACATGGTGTTGGCATACAAATCCTTACGGATGTGAACATAACACTTCGGATTGAGTTGAAGGTAGTTTCATGGATTCCACAGGATTCCATACCTAAGAAAGATGGTTGGAAGAGAGCTTCTGGGCACCGGAACCTCTCGTTGCCAATGGTGATAACCTGACCCTCAGGAAGTTCATAGCTCTTTTCCAGAGAGGAGCTGGATGCAGCAGTGTCCATCTCTTGCTCAAAGTCTAGGGCAACATAACACAACTTCTCCTTGATGTTACACATGATTTCCATCTCAGGTATGGTGGTCAACTGTACCTCTCTTGGTCAGGATCTTCATGAGGTAGTCCGTCAGATCATGGCCAGCCAGATCCAGATGGAGGATGGCGTGGGAAAGGGCATAACCTTCATAGATGGGCACAGTGCGGATCACACCATCACCGGAGTCTATCACAATACCGGTGGTATGACCAGAGGCATACAGGGACAGCACAGCCTGGATGGCAATGTACATGGCTGGGATATGGAAGGTCTCAAACATAATCTGAGTCATCTTTTCTCTGTTGGCTTTGGGGTTCGGGGGGCTTATGTGAGCAGCACAGGGTGCTCTTCAGGGGCCACACGAAGCTTGTTGTAGAAAGTATCATGCTAGATCTTCTCCATGTCATCCCAGTTGGTGACAATACCATGTTCAATGGGGTACTTCAGGGTCAGAATACCTCTCTTGCTCTAGGCCTCATCCCCCACATAGCTGTCTTTCTGGCCTATACCCACCACCACACCCTGATGTCTGGGGCACCCAACAATGGAAGGGAAGACAGCCTGAGGGGCATTGTCTCCTGCAAAGCCAGCTTTGCATATTCCAGAGCAATTGTCAACAATGAGAGCAGCAATATCATCATTCATGGCGAACTTTGAAGTGGCAAGTTTAAACCCTTAAGAGAAGAGAGGAGGTGTTGCCGCACCTGGAGGCAGGGGGGAGGCAATTGCATGCTGGGTTGAAGAGCTCACAGCTACTCCAGGCTTGTGATTATTAATGTGCACTTGTTTCTTAACCACAAAGAATGGAGAATTAAAAAAAAAACATACCTTCATGCTCTATAGAAATATAATGATTTTCCAAAGGACAAAAAATATTTACTTCTTTTTCTTTCCATTCCAGGAAAAAGCTACCTATAATGGTATTGGCTGACTAGTCCTAGATAAAAAGTGAAAAAGCAAAAACAAATAAAAATTGAGAGGAGGGGTGTCATGTCTTGCTCAGGAATTTATTGGGGATTGATTTGGTAGAGAAGTTAAAATATCTTTGACAAACCTTAGTGTCACTAACTCCTTCTGATGATTTATGTGGAAACCAAACATAGTCTCTATCTCTTAGAATCACTAACTCCATTCATGGTTCTAACTGAGTAACACTATCTCCTATAAGAGACCATATATTAATTTTCCCCATATTATTTTGTGTATATATCTAAATCTTTATAGAGATATGCACATATTCACATATATCTATAGCTATATCTATAGATCTTTATCTATCCATGAATATGCTTTTTTTAACATCTCTTGTGTATATATTTGTATACATGTGCTTCTATATGTGTATAGAAGCACAAATTAAATGAAGGTTCAAAAAAGCAGAAGGTAGTATTCTGTAGCCACAATATTTGTAGTCAGGAAAGACTAGGATTTAAATCATCCCTCTAACATCTTCTAGGTGTTTTACCTTCTTATTATTAGCTGCTTTTCCCTGGACAGGCAAGTGCCTGGCCTGGAAAAAGGAAGACCTGAGTTCAAATGTGACCTCTCACTTGCTTGATGTGTAACACTGTGGAATCCACTTAATCCTGTTTTTTTTCAGTTTTTTTATAAAATGAGCTACAGAAGAAAATGTCAAACTACTCCAGTACTTTTGCCAATGAAGAAAGACATAACCCAAAACAAAACAAAATAAACAAATGAAAAAGAACCCAAACAGAGTCATGAAGAATCCACCACTACTGAAATGACATAAATATAATATACCAGTAAACCTGATTCTCCATTTCTTCCTCTGAAAAATTGTTATAGTAACATTTTAAATATTCACTTTTTTGCGATATGCAAATAATCAGGAAATATTTTTAATGCTTGAACTGGATGGTGATTTAAAGATGACAGAAATTTTGTGAGACAGTGATTATACAATCAGAGACAGTTCATGATAGATAAGAATGTGACTGACAGGAAAAGCATGTTGTTTACTCTGTGCTTTAGATAAATGCATTTCATAGATTTTGAAATGGAATTAATAAGAGCTAAATGCCTGAAGAATATAAAATGCAAGTCAGCCCAAGGGGTATGAGAAGTATTCACTAACAAAATTCTGAAAAGGCAACCCTGAAAATTAGTGAAGGGAAGAAAAGGATGGAAATTTCTAATGAATTAATGTGAGCACAAGATCTCATATTTTTCTATGAAATCATGGCTCCTCATTCAATCATTTTCATCCTCAGTTCCTCAGTTGTTGGATAAGCATGTTGGACTAGATGGTCTCTAAGGTTCCTTCTAGCTCTAGTTCGATGATCTTCTGATCTTGTCTATCAGAAAGTGTATGAAGATCATGGAAGTGTGTGCAAATTACTACAGAGCAGAATCCTGTCACATGTAAAATGTTGTCTTAAGGATACTGTAAGAAAGTCAAGTTAATGCACAAGAAAAGCTGAAAGTATTGATGAAAGTCAAGAAAATAAAAATTAGTCATTATTGTATTGTTTTGCATAGCTATCATAGGGGAAAAGGAAAATCATGGAAAAATAGTGTCTTAAGTTGGGGGTAGATCTGAATGAATGAATGAAAAAACCTTAACTATATTAAGCACTTGTTACAATGCCAAGTGCCAGGGAATATAAAGAAAGCACTTTGTGATTTAAGTGATTTTGATTTAAGTGTAAATCAAAAGGTGAAATTTTAATGAAGGGTATGATAAAGCTAAGAGAGCAGTGTCTAGAGAAGGGAATTTCTGTCTGAGAAGTAACAGGAATGGTGGGTGGAGATAAAGGGCAGTCAATTTTCATCTTTTGAGAAATAATATAACTATCAGTTTCATTCCTGTGGTATATCAAAAGGTGGAGATTGGTGGTGGTCTTACTTAGATTTGATTAGCTTCCAATGACATGGCAAAATGATGACCAATGGAATAGGGTGGGGCAGGACTGAAATTGATTTTATTAATTGAACTCTAACTAATTTGGACAATATAGCACCAGGGCTAAAGTTTCTGTGGTAAATGCATAAATGCCACAACATGAAGAGCAGGGGTAGGGAATTGTGATCAGGAGAATAACAATTATGAATAGAACAAAGGCTTAATTATTTTGCATCTATTTTATCTGCAATCAGAAATATCTACAAAATTATATATGTAGATGATAAATGGTAATAGAAAAGAAAAACACTAAATAACTAAAATGTTGTGAAAAAACAATGCTGACTTCCTAATAGAGTTCAAGTTCATCTTGGGCCTGGAAAACTATATCCTAGCATATGAAAATAACATGTAGATGTGATTGTTGAATTATGGAACTTTTGAACCTTGAATCAGTGGGCTTGATTTCAATTCCTGGTAATATTTATGAATGGATTATTTTTTAAATAATGGTTTTTTGGCCTTTTTTTGGAGGGCAATAGGGGTTAAGTGACCTCCCCAAGGTCACACAGCTAGTATGTGTCAAGTGTCTGAAGCAAAATTTGAACTCAATTCCTCCTGACTCCAGGGTCAGTGCTTTATTTACTGCTCCACCTAGCTACCCCTTAAATAATGTTTAAGGCTTTAAACAGAGAAAGCATGATTAATATGAAGCAAAATGTGTATTTTAGGGACTGTCTTATATTTTCCTTTTAATTTTATTTCCTTTGTCATTGTTATTTGATTTTTATATCAAATGAGTGATATGGATACAGTATACATTGATTTAATGAAGATTTTTAAATAAAATTTTTCATAAAATCCTAGTGGAGAAGATAGATGTATGTGAACTAGATGATAATAATTAGCTGGTAACAGAACTGATCATCTTAGAAGATTTAAAACTATGAATTTAAATGCTGTATTAGAGGAAAGTCTCTATTATGTGTCCTTGATCTTATTCTTTTATAAATGTTATTAAAAGATTGAATAAAGAAAAAGATTTCATGTTTATCACATACAGAAAATGTACAAAAAACATTCTATAAATATTCCCAACATAGGTACAGAGCTGCCTGGAACAATGGATTAAATCTAATAAGACAGAATTTCATAAGTATAAATGAATGATGTTTTAGTGGATTTAAAAAAAATCAGTTTCATAAGTATAGACTAGGAAGTTATCACTGAATAGAAAAAAAAATGTTTTAAAATAGTTTACATTCACTTTGGAACAAAGTTATCCCATTGCTTCATGTTTTGTTCTATTTAGGGAAAGATGCCATTTCCCCCCCTCAATAAATAGTGAACAATTACTAAGTGACTATAATTCTTTTTGTTTGTTTTTGCTTTTTAGAGTGAGAAGGTAGGGCATTTGGGGTTAAGTGACTTGCCCAAGGTCACATGGCTAGTAAGTGTTAAGTGTCTGAGGCCAGATTTGAACTCAGGTACTCCTGACTCCAGGGCTGGTGCTCTATTCACTGTGCCACCTAACTGCCCCATGACTGTAATTCTTTTGATCTGTCTTTTCTATCTTTTTTCTGTCTCTGTATCTCTGTTGTTTTCTATGCCGCCTCCTCTCTCTCCCTCTCTCTCTCTCTCTCTCTCTCTCTCTCTCTCTCTCTCTCTCTCTCTCTCTCTCTCTCTCTCTCTCTCTCTTTCTCTCTCCCCCTCTCCCTCTCTGTCCCTTATCAACAAATGTGGATGTCTTTAACACAGAATATAAGACTGATTATTATTTACTAATGATGACATTTTCAGACACTGATTCCATTGAAATATGTAAAGGAAACAGTACACTAGGATTTGGAGAAGTAAGGCTGCTTCTAAAATTGCCTTACAAACCAGGAAAACAATTTATACTCTGGAATATTCTGGTTCACTGAGTTGCAATTTGTCCTTTCTAGCTGAATGCATATCTATCAAAATCATAAAATAAATAAAACCATAAATTATGTGCTATCTTCCCTTACTTCATCTATTCTGCTTTCATGAAAAAAAAATAGCTGGGTTGATTGAGTGGGAGAAGTTTGCCCTCATGAATCAAACAACTCCTTCATGTACAGCTCTATTTAGGCACCTGTGATTTTTTTCAGAGATAAATAAAGCTACTTTCCAATGTGCCCTGTTCCAAACACTTATCTACTTTGTACAGCTACTCCTGCTAATAATTTTCCCTTGTGACCTCTATGTTTTTTGGGGTGGATGGTAAAAACAATTTACATTTAGTATGTGACTTTAGAACCTTTCCTATTTTTAGATTTCCCATCTTGTAAAAAACATTTTTTAACTCCCTATATCTAAAACTGAAACCTCATTATTGCACTCAAGTAACTCTTAAGAGGATTTGATTTTGGAGTTTTATTCATTCATGATATTTAAGATAATTTCCTCCTCTGCCCCCCTCCCCCTTTTTAGGGCATTAAGTTAACCTATCTTCCATTATCAGGTTTTTGTGACTTTTATGATTCTTTGTACAGGGAAATGATAATGGGACAATCAAGTTCAAGTGGCTTTAGTCATTTTTCCCCCTATTCTTTTCTACATGTTCAATCTTTTCCCAGGGACTCTCAAACACAAAGGGATAGAAATAGCCAAAGAATTAGGCCCCATGGGCCCATTTTTTTTTTACCATGTGCCCTGTGAAGCACATCTGAGCACAAAGGAATCTTTCAGACATCATAGATGGCCCTGCACTCCAGTGAATTCTGTGGCAATAGGGAGTAAGGAAATAAATGAAGCTTTTTTTTCCTTTGAATTAAATATTTATAAAACCTAATAGCTTTATGCATCTTTTTCATTAGTATTTAAAATCCAGTAACTTGTATTGTGCTTTATATTTCTTAAATTTATTGAAGCTTTTAAATTCAAGGTAGAATATTTAATGTTGCAAGTAACTGTTCAAAGCACTCTTTTAAAATATAGCATATTTATTTCTTGTTTATAAAAACTTTCATTAAATTTGCATAGTATGCTCTATACTATTGGCCCTTGCCAATACTATCTAATGTCATTTATGGATTGTGACTCCTCCTACCTTTAGTCTTCTTGATACATCAAATAAATAGACTCATGAAAAACAAAGGAGAGGGCTGAGCCAAGACAATGGAGAGAAGCCGGGCAGTTGCCTTCACTTCTCCCAATTTTCATCAGAAACAACATTAAATCAAGCCTCTAAACAGATTCTGGAGTGACAGAGGCTACAAAAAGATGGAATAAGACCATTTTCAAGATCAAGATAACTTAGAAAGACTTCAAGAAAAGTTTGTCTCGGGAAAGCAGCATCCAGAAGGCATTGCACAGGTACAGTGGGTAGCACTTGCGAGACAGTAATGACTAAGGAGGGAAGATGGATGATTTCCAGGCTTCTGAGGAAACTTCTTCTGTGGTTGATGAAGTGAGTAACATTGTAAAAGAGGCCATAAAAAGCGCAATTGGTGTTAATGCTTATCAACACAGCAAAGTCAATCAGTGTACCACAAATGCAGTGGAACAAACTATATCTCAACTTGCCAAGTTGGGGAAAGTATTCAAGTATACTGTGACCTGTGTGCTTATGCAGAAGAATGGAGCTGAAATTCATAAAAAAAGAAAAGTTTGTCCGACTTGGGTAAAAGATGAGCATAGCCCAGACCAGGCAACATTGAGGCAAGCCATTGGGAGGCTCTTAGCCACAGCATAGGTCAGCAGCTGAGAACAACAGTCATGGCTCACTAGGCCAGTTGCACAGTAGACCAACTGTGAGGGCTCCAGTTCAGGACCAAAGGAAAAGTGCCAGCCCAGGAATGCCTAGAATGCATTCACATCAAGACCACACCAACACAGCCAAGTGGGCAAGCTGCCAGAACCTAAGGTCTCTGTGCAGAAAGTTGGTGACCAGGTCCCTGCTTCCCAGAATAAAAAGCTTTGGAAAGTGTCCCCCTGTTCCCCAGGAGCAGAGTTCAACTTTAAATGTCACAAAATAGACTAGAAAATGAATAAAAATAGAAAAGAGTTTTGACCATAAAAAGCTACTATGGTGACAGGGAAGATCAAAATACAAATTCAGAAGGGGACAACAATGTCAAAATCCTTACATACTAAATCTCAAAGGAAAATGTGAATTCGTTTTAAGCCCATAAACTCTTCTTGGTAGAGCTTAGAAAGAACTTCAAGAGTTAAATAAGAGAGACAGAAGAAAAAACGGGGAAAAGAAATGAGAGTCATGTAAGAGAGAGTGAACAACTTGGAAAAAAAAAAAGGACAAAAATTGATTGAAGGAAAAAATCAATAAAAAACCAGAAATGATTAAATAGAAAAAATAAATCACTGAAGAAAGCAATTTCTTAAAAAAGAGAAATATGCTAAAATGAAATATAAAAACTAACTGAAGTAAATTAGAATTGGGCTAGCAGAAGCTAATTACTCTATGAGACACCAAAATTAATCAAACAATCAAAAGAATGAAAAAATAGAAGAAAATGTCAAATGACTCATTGGAAAAACAACTGACCTAGACAATAGATCTGAGAGAGATAATTTAAGAATATTGGACTACCTGAAAGCCATGATAAAAAAAAAGAGCCTGCACAATATCTTTCAAGAAAGTATCAAGGAAAACTGTCTTTATATCCTAGAACCAAATGGCAAAATAGTCCTTGAAAGAATTGACCAATGACCTAAAACAGATCCCAAAATGAAAACTTAAAGGGAATATTGTAGCTGAAGTCCAGAACTATCAACTCAAGGGGAAAATAATGTAAGCAACTACAAAGAAAATATTCAAATATTAAGGAGCCATAGCCAGGATTACACAGTACTTAGTAGCTTTTACCTTAAAGGATCAGAGGGCTTTTAATATGATATTCTGGAGGCAAAGGAGCTTGTATCAAAACCAAGAAACAACTGCCCAGAAAAAGAGATAATAATCTCTCAGAGGAAAATATGGATATCAAATGAAATAGAGGACTTTGAAACCATCCTGATAAAAAGACCCCTTCTGAATTTGTATTTTGATCTTCCCTGTCACCATAGTAGCTTTTTATGGTCAATACTCTTTTTTATATTTATTCATTTTCTAGTCAATTTTGTGTCATTTAAAGTTGAACTCTGCGCCTGGGGAACAGGGGGACACTTTCCCAAGCTTTTTATTCGGGGAAACAGGGACCTGGTCACCAACTTTCTGCACAGGGACCTTAGGTGCTGGCAGCTTGCCCACTTGGCTGTGTTGGTGTGGTCTTGTTGTGAATGCATTCTAGGCATTCCTGGGCTGGCACTTTTCCTTCCATCTTGTAACCAGCTCACATTTTCCTTTGAAGTTTTGGTGCCTTGTCATGTTGCCCCTCAGTCACTTTGCCCCTGTGCTTTTTGCCACAGTAGGGCTCTGCCACCAGACAGGGAGCTTTCATCCCAAACACTGGGGTTTTCTCAGCTGCCTGAGGTATTAGATGGGTGCCCTCTCTGAGGACTCCACATGCTCTGGCAATTTGCACACATAGCCAAGGCCCTCCACCGTAGACTGCAATCCAGATCCAACCAGGTTAAAGCAAGAGCTATTACCCCTCAGACTGGTTGCTTGGTCTCCCTATACTCTGCAGGCCAGGAGATGAAGTTGCCACAAAGCGCTGGCTGGTGTGCCAGGCATCTCAGGGGCTTCTTACCCCAAGAGCAAAAAGAGATGTACTCCCACTTACTGAGACCCAAAATCCAGACTGCACTGACCTCTCACTTTGTCCTTCACCTCTATGTGTTTATAATTCTGGAAATGGCCAAAGCTGCTGCTGATCTGGAGTCCCTCTGGGCTGGCAGCTGGTCAGACCCGCCCTGGCGCTAAACCCTCCTGCTTATGGGGGCCTGAGCTTGGCTCCTAAAGTGCTGCCCTGGCTGATTCCTGCCAGCCTGCCGGGATATCCTCAGCAGGAGGTTAGCTTCTCTGTGTCATTTTGTGTATTCTGCAGCTCCAAAGTTTGTTCAGAGTGCCCTTTCTACATTGATTGGGGAAGGTGGAAGCTGGAGCCGCTTGGAGGTCCTGCTTCTACTCCTCCTATCAACTTTATTTTCAATATTCCTCTTAAAACATAATTACCAGGGATGTCTAGGATGCACAGTGAATAGAGCACCAGCTCTGGAGTCAGGTTTATATATATATAAACCTCTAGATATGATCTAACACCATATATGGTGAAAATGTTATTTATCTGCTTACTATGTGCAGAAAAAAATATGGAGCCTAAATAAGAGCAAAACATTTTATTTTTACTTTTTTTTTCTTTTATGTTCTTTTTTTCTCTTTTGTTCTGATTCTTCTTTCACAAGATGACTTAAGTAGAAATATGTTTAACATTATTGTACATGTATAACCTGTATCAGACTGCTTGTTGTCTTGGGGATGAGAGAGGGAGAGTGGGTGAAAAATCTGGAACTCAAAATTTTACAAAAATGAATGTTGAAATCTGTCTTTAAATGTAATTGGAAAAAAATAAAGAACTCTTAAGAAAAAAAGAAAATGTTATTTATTTTGATTTGAAAAATATTTCTATTAATCACCATATAAGGTTACATTAGGATTTTTAGCAACTACATAATAGAAATGGATTTTGAAGCAAAGGATTCAATGTACATGTTAGATTTCTAATCAAGTGAGACTCATTTTTATGTGAACCACTACTAATTAATTTTTCTCTAAACACATATTGTACAATAGACTTCTAAGTCTAGATTAGGAATTTGACACTCATTATAAGTACATGTGACTGTGTTTCTCTAAATTTTCTGGACAAAACTGAAAACACAGCAAGAATATTGGGCATCTCATGGTTTTATTTCCAATATTTTTACAATTATTAGTGTTTAATATGCTTCTCTAATGTTGGCTAGTGCTTTTTTTTTGTTTTTTCTAGTTATATTGAGAGCTCTGATTTAATTGATGTAAAGAAATCCAAGTGTGGAAAAATATCCTGCTATTGCAGATAGGCTACTACTCTAACTTAAAAAGTTGCCTGAATCATAGAGTGCTTATTTAACTTGCTCATAATTATACATCTCAAATGTGCCAGAGACAGGGCTTTAATCTCGATCCCCTGACTCCAAGCCTGACTGTGTTCACTATGCCTCTATGCTGACTGATATTAACAACAAGAATATAGTCTAATTGCTCAGTATTTGGCCCTTTATTTTAACTATTTTCATTTCCCCCTTGTTGTAAGTGGTTGTGTGTGTTTGTGTGCATGTGTGTTTGTTTTTATGTGTGTGTCAATGGCACTCTCCTTCTTTCATCCAAATCTCATAACTGCAAGACTTAATGATACTCTTGAGGTAAAATTGACCCCTTTGTATTATGATACCTATTTGTTACCTAAGTTTTTGATAAATGACACTGATATTGTGCTTTAGAATTTGAAAAGTGCTTAACATACATATTCTCATGTGATTCTCAATAATGTTGTGTTATCAGCTCCATTTTATAAATGAAGAAAACAAATTTCAGAGAATTGAAGTGTCTTACCAAGTCACACAGTCAATAAATGTAATAGGTGATGTTAGAACACATTTTTTAGGCTTCATGGTCTGTCATTCTGTAAAATATACCTCAATCTGTGGTTGTAGGTTATATTGCGAGCTCTCTTGAAGAACATTACTTCCCAAATTACTCTTCAGATCTTCAATCCATTTGAATTTAACAAAGATAAAGTATGTATTATATAACAATGTTATAGCCAAGCATTTTCTTGGGATAGGGGATGGATACAATGAGCATCATTTATAATGAAGGAAGAAAAAAACGATACAAATAATTATGACTCACACCAAAGTCCAAGGAAGAAAAGAACATGACTAAGGGGTGTCTCAGTAGTACATTACATAGAATCCAAGATGTCAGGAATGTAGCAATATTCCTCTTTTGTCACATATATATTTCACTGTGAGTGTGAGTGTGTGTGTGTGTCTGTGTGTGTGAAATACAATACAGGAGTATGCAGGAAAAGAAAATAGCCTACAATTAATTTGAAATGTTACGTGAGAGACAGATAATGGAAGGACTATTTGTTTTAATCATATAAAAAGCAAAGTTGTTTGTTTGTTTTAATCATATAAAACTGATAGAAAATAGTTTATTTAAAGGAAGGATGTACATGATCAGAGATGTTTCTTTAGAGGAGGGTTTTTTTTTTCCAATTTTACGAAAAATTAGTTGAAGAAAAAAAATTAAGGGACTACAATAGTAATCTAGTTTAAAGCATGTTGAAGGCCTGAATTGGTGTAGTACCCTTATATATTCAGAGAAGGGGATTAGTAACACTATTTATGGGGATAAATTTGGTGAGATTTGACAAATGAGTATGTATGGAGACTATTAAAAGAGGTAGGCATTAAGTACGCTATCAAAGTCATGAGGACTAGTTGGCTTACTAGGAGGAGAACAGTGGTGCCCTCGAGATAAAAAAGAAGTTTGGAAGGACGTGTTTGGGTAGGAAGACAAATTACATTTTGGATATGTTAAAGTGAGTTACTTAGGGGAGGTCCACATGGAAATTTACATCAAGTAATTGAGAATACATGACTAGAGTCCAAAAAAAAATAAGGCTGGATATAAATATAAAAGTAATCTTTATGGAAGTGATATTTGGAAACAAATTGAAACCACTCCAACTGTTCCTTGTATTCATGGCCTTGTTAGACATTTATTCATATTGATAACCTAATTTTGCATAGCATTTCAAGGTTTGCCTTATTTGACATTTATAAAATGTATGTGAAAGTTACTGTTACTATATTTATTTTAGATAGGGAAACTGCGGCTCAAACAGAACTTTTCTAGTCACATATAAGTAGTCAATGCCTTTGTTGTATTTATTCACTATATTTGAGTTATGTTTATAGATGGTAGGTTTTATGAGAAATTAGTGTGCTAATACTTAAATCAATATTCTGTATATAGTAAGTAACATTTTGAAAAAAAAAAAGTTGGTTAAATGTTGAGTTGAAGGCAGCACGGCATAGTAAATTGAGCACTGAACTTAATGCCAGGAAGGTCTGAATTTGATTCCCATCTCTGAGACTGAGTACTTTTATGTGACTGGGGAAAAAACAACAAAACAACAACACAACTTTCTGCATCTCAGTTTCCCTATTTGTAAAATAAATGCAATAATAGTAACACATAATATTTGTAAATGTAAAACAATATGTTTGTAAATTGCTTTCAAACTTTAAACTGATATACAAATTTAGGCTATTAATATGATAATGTCTAGTGATTTTTTAAAATTTAATTTATCCTTTCAAGATTCTTCTAAGAAGTTTTAGCATCAACCTTCCTAGGTATTTCATAGCTTCATATATCTAGATTTGGAAAGTACTTTGAATTGCAATTAATCTGACCCCCACATTTTACAAATAAGACCACTGAGAATCATGGAAGTTAAATGAGTTATACATGTGAAATGAACATTTTTACATTTGTACATAATCACGTAGCTTGTAAGCAACAGAGGCAAGATGTGAATATAGGTCTTTTGAATCCAGACACACTGCTATTTTCATTATGGTCATCATCTGTTGTGCAGTATAAACTTAGAGTACGTTAGCGTATGGGAAATGAGTACATTTCAAAGTTTGTGGGCTAGGGACTTTTTCTCATGCTTATAAGCAGACTATTATAGACTTCTTTGCATTGATTGAGGATGCTATACTTAGCAACCTTTCCTAAAGTTAACCTGAATCTAGTTTTTATCTCCTGCAACGTAATCTTGGAAGAAGTTGAAGCTGTTCCCACACTATTCAAATCTAGGAAAATTACAATAACAAGCAATAACTAAATCAGTGGCTATTGAAGATTGAATGTTTATCAGTGGAGGTCATGTTGACCACCCCGCCACAAAACACACATCTATTCAGAGTGACTAGTTACACCTTTTGCCCACTGGCTTAGGTAAATAGAATCTTCTATTGCCACATCATTCTTATTGCTATGTTCCTTCTTTACCCATGGTAAATGTCAGTTTTGAATAGACCTTTTTGCTGTAAGGGCTTGTGCCATCCATGCACCAAACACTTTCTTTAGATCTTGAAATTAATTAAGCTTGTGCCTATCTAATATTTCTTCTTTTTAAATGTTATTTATTTTTTAAGTTTATTTTTACTTTTCAACATTCATTTCCCAAAGCTTTTTAGTTACAAATTTTCTTACTATCTCTCCCCTACCCCCCCACCAAGATGGCATACACACTGAATATCCCTTTCCCCAATCTTCCCTCTCTTATATTCCCCCATCCACCCATTTGCCCCCTTACCCCTTTATTTCTTGTAGGGCAAGAAGAATTTCTATACCACATTGCCTGTATAACTTATTTCTTGGTCACACATTTAAAAAAAGAGAAACAATTTTTTTTAACATTTGTTTTTAAAACTTTGAGTTCCAGATTCTCTCCCTTTCAACCGCCTCGCCCATTTCCACCGAGAAGACATGTAATTAAATATAAGATATGCATGTGTTATGCATGCAAAGCATTTCCATAATAGTCATATTTTAAAACACTATTTTTCCCTCCATCCTATGCTGCCCCCATTTATTCTATTTTCTCCTTTGATTCTGTCTCTTTTCAAAAGTGCTTGCTTCTAACTACCCTCTCGCCCAGTTTGCCCTCTCTTCTGTCATTTCCTTCCATCCTACTTTCCTGTAGGGAAAGATACCCTATTGAGTGTGAATGTTACTCCCTCCTTAAGTCAAAACAATGTGATTAACGTTCACTCATTCCCTTTCACCTTCCTGTTCTTCCCATCCACTGTAATAGCCGTCTGCTTCTTCCTTTATTTGATATAATCCATTGCATTCTATTTCTCTCCTTCTCCTTCTCCCAACATACTCTTCTCTCAGATCTTAATTTTATTTTTTTATATAATCAATTCACATTCAACTCACCCTTTTCCCTCTTTCTATGTATACATGCACACACATACACACAAATATACATGCACATACATGCACCAAACATACCTTACATACATATATTATATATATACATATATAATTCCTTCAACATCCTCATACTGAGAAAAATCTCATGAGTTACAAGTATCTTCTTTCCATATATTTATGTCAATAGTTCAACATTAATAAGTTCCTTAAGCTTTCTCTTCCTGTTAAAATTTTCATGTGTCTCTTGCTTCTTGCACTTGAAAGTCAAATTTTATGCTCAGCTCTGTTTTCTTATTCAATAAAGAATGCTTGAAAGTCCTCTATTTCATTGAATGTACATATTTTCCTCTGAGGAATTAAACTAAGTTTTGTTGGGTAGATGATTCTTGGGTTTAATCCTAGCTGTGTTCACCTCCTTAATATCATATTAAAAGCCCTTCTATCCCTTTCTGGAGAAGCTGTTAGATCTTGTGTTATACTGATTGTGTTTCCACAATACTCAAATAGTTACTTCCTGACTGCTTGTAATACTTTCTTCTTGACCTGGGAAATCTGGAATTTGACTATAATATTCCCAAAAGTTTTTTTTTTTGAAACTTTATGAAGAGGCGATTGCTGAATACTTTCATTTTCTATTTTGTCTTTTTTGTTCTAGAATTTCAGGGAATTTTTCCTTGGTAAATCCTTGAAAGATGATGTCTAGGCTCTTTTTTATCATGGCTTTAAGATATTTCAAAAATTTTAAAATTATCTCTCCTGGATCAATTTTCTAGGTCAGTGGTTTTTCCAATGATGTTTTTTACATTGCCTTCTATTTTTCATTTGTTTATATCTGTTTTAAAATATCTTGATTTCTCATAAGTCATTAGTTTCCACTTGCTCCAATATAATTTTGAAGAAATTATATTCTTCAGTGAGCTTTTGAGGTTCCTTTTCCATTTGTGCAATTCAGCTTTTAAAGGCATTCTTTCCCTCATTGGCATGTTGTGCCTCTTCTGCCATTTGAGTTAGTCTATTTTTAAGGTGTTATTTTCTTCACTTAGTATGTTGACTCATTTTTCATGACTTCCTTGCATTATTCTCATTCCCCTTCCCATTTTTTCCTTTATTTCTCTTACTTGATTTTCAAAATCCTTTTTGAGCTCCTCCCTTCCCTGTGATCAGGCCATATTTTTCTTCAAAGCTTTTGATGCAGGAGTTTTGACTTTGTTGTCTTCTTCTGGTTTTATGTTTGATTTTCTTCTTCCCCCCAAAAAAGATTATATGGTCTGGTTGTGCTTCCTCTGTTTCTCATCTTGCAAGGCAATTTTTTTTTTTTACTTTTGATCTCTTTGCCACAACTTTGCTTCTAGAATGGAGAGTTCTGTGTACCAAATTTCTGAGGTATTGTCCAGCTGTTGTCACAACTGTTGTCAAAGCTATGAGGAACACAACATCTCTATAGCCACCGGAAGTTCTGCTATGCTAGCACTCCTCACCCCAGGACTGTCACCGAAGACTGCGACCCAGATTCAAGCAGGACAAAGTAAAAGCAATTACCCT
The DNA here is from genome assembly GCF_028583685.1 of Petaurus breviceps papuanus. Classification (NCBI taxonomy): domain Eukaryota; kingdom Metazoa; phylum Chordata; class Mammalia; order Diprotodontia; family Petauridae; genus Petaurus; species Petaurus breviceps. Next base: position 4,607,692 of record NW_027186315.1, on the reverse strand, counting down.
CTGAATGGGCCCTTGTCCCCTTAAGATTTGTGTGCCTGGAGTTCAGGAGGCAGCCACATAGTAGTAGGTGCTGTTGCTGCCACCTCCACTGCCCCAGGGGCAGGGGCCAGAATATCCTCTTCTTTCTCCCAGTTCCAGCAGAGTTCCCCACTGATCTTTTAATTTCTCTTTGGAATTTATGAGTTGAAAAGTCTGGAAACTGCCACAGCTGCCAGTGATTCACTCCCCCGAAATCTGCTGCAATGGCCTGTGTTATAGTTATGAGCTGCCCTGGGTCTGGGCATGTGCAGACCACATGGAATTTCTCTCTACTCCAAGTTCATTTTGATAGAACCTTCCTGTTGGCTGGCCAGGATGCCTTCAGTGGGAGATTTGTTTCTTTTTGTCACTTTGTGGTCTCTCTAGCTCTAAAATTTGTATGGAGTCACTTTTTACAGCTATTGGAGGTGATTGAAGTGGGAGCTCAAGTAAGTTCTTGCTTTTGCTCACCATCTTGTTTCCCCTCCCTTCTAATATTTCTTTTTAAAAAATATTTTAAATTTTCAACATTTGCTTCCATAAGCTTTTGAATTTCAAATTATCTCTGTTCCTCAATCTCATCAACCATCCCCAACATGGCATGCAGTCTAATAGTTGCTCTATTCATTCATATTAAACATATTTTACATCATTCATGATATAAAGAAGAATTAGAACTAATGGAAGGAAACATGAGAAAGAAGAAACAAATAAACCAAAAATGAGAGCAAATCATATGCTTTTACTTGCATTCAGACTCCACATAAGTTTGTTTCTTCTTTGCGTATATTAATTTTTCAAATTTACTTTTCTTCTTTTATTGCTAGAGCTGAAATTTCTAGTAACATATTGAATAACAATGGTGATAATGTACATCCTTATTTCACCCCTTGTCTAACTAGAAATGCTTTTAGCTTATCCATACTACAGGTTGATACTTGCTGATAATTTAAAGGAGATGCTACTATTAATTTAAGGAAGACTCCATTCATTACTATACTCTGCAGTGTTTTTTTAATACGAATAGGTATTTTTATTTTGTCAACAAATTTTTATTGTTGTTGTTGTTGCTTCTACTAAGATAATCTTATGATTTCTGACAGTTTTGTTGTTGATATGGTCAATTATACTCATAGATTTCCTAATATTGAACGAGTCTTGCATTCCTAGTATAAATCCTCTCTAGTCATAATGTATTATTCTCATGATAAGTTGCTGTAAAACTTTTGCTAAAATTTTTTTTAAAAAAATTTTCATCTATACTACTTAGGGAAATTGATTTGTAATTTTCTTTCCTTTGACTCTTCCCAGTCTAGGCAACAATACCACATTTGAACACTAAAAAGATTTTGGTATGCTTCTTCGCCTTTTTTCCCCAAACATTCTACCTAGTATTGCAATTAATTGTTCTTTAAATGTTTGATGGAATTTAATTGTAAATTCATCTGGCCTTGGAGACTTTTTCCTGGGAGGTTCATTGATGGCTTGTTCAATTTATTATTCTGAAATGGGGTTATTTAAATATTTTACTTCCTCTTCTGTTAATCTTGGCAATTTATATTTTTGTAAATTTTTACTAATTTCAGTACAATTGTTAAATTTATTGGCATAAAGTTAGGTAAAATATTCCCTAGTTTCTGTTTTAATTTCCTCTTCATTGGTAGTGAATTCAACCTTTTAATTTTTGATACTGTTAATTTGGTTTTCTTCTTTTTTTATATACTGATTAACCAAAGATGTATCTTTTTTTTCATAAGATCAGTTTTATTTTTATTTATTAGTTCAGAAATTTTCTTATTTTTAATTATATTAATCAGTTCTTTGATTTTCAGTATTTCTAATTTAGTATTTAATTGGGATATTTAATTTGTTCTTTCTTCAAAATCTTTAGCCGTATCCCAAATTCACTGATCTCCTCTTTTTCTATTTTATTGAAGTATGCATTTACAGATATAAAACTTGCCCTAAATATCACTTTAACTGCAGTTTTGGTATGTTGTCTCATCATTGTCATTCTCTTTTATGAAATTATTGATAATCGGGCCAGCTAGGTGGTGAGTAAATAGAACACGGGCTCTGGAGTCAGAAGGACCTGAGTTCAAATCTGGCCTCAGACACTTAACACAAAAACTAGCTGCGTGACCTTTGTCAAGTCGCTTAACCCCAACTGCCCTCCAAAAAGCAAAAAAAAAAATATTGATTATTTCTATGATATCTTCTTTGATCCGCTCATTATTTAGGATTGGAATATTTAATTTCCAATTGACTTTTAGTCTATAATTCTATGACATTTTATTACATGTAATTTTTATTGCATCATGATCTGAAAAGGATACATTTAGTATTTCTCTTTTTCCACATTAGATTTTGATGTTTTTATACCCTAGTACATGATTATTTTTTTTGTGTAGCAGCCAGGAACCTCCAAGAAAATGTATACACACTAGACTTTCCCAAGATATATTACTTTTCTAAAATTCTATTCACTTCCTTAACTTCTTTCTTGTTTATTTTGTGTTTAGATTTGTCTAGTTCAGACAGAGGGAAAATGAGGTTTCCAATAGTTTGTTTTTCTGTCAATTTCTTCCTGTAACTCCCTTAATTCTCCTCTAGGAATTTGGATGCTATACCATTTAAGGCATATATGTTTAGTTATGACATTACTTCATTGTGTAACTTGCCTTACAATATGACATGGTTTCCTTCCTTATCTCTTTTAATTAGATCTATTTCTGCTTTGCTTTGTCTGAGATTAGGAATGCTACTCCTGCTTTAAAAAAATGCTGAAGCATACTATTTTCCACTTTAGCTTTTTACTTTTGCTCCGTGGATATCCCTCTGTTAAAAAAGTTGTTTCTTGTAAACAACATATTGTACAATTATGGTTTTTAATCCATTCTGCTATCACTTCAGTTTTATGGAAGATTCATCCCATTTCCTTTCACAGTTATGATTACTATCTATGTCTTTCTCTCCATCCTCCTCTCCTTCCAAATTTATACATTTATTTTTCCTTTTTCCCTTTCCCATCTCACTAAAGTTTTGCTTTTGACCATTGCCTCCTTCTATCTTCCCTCCCTTCTATCACCCCCTTCCTTTTCTTGACTGTTTCCCTTATTACTTGCCCCCTCCTTTCTCTGATAAATGCTGGAGAGGATGTGGAAAAATCAGAACACTAATACCTTGTTGTTACCATTTTGAATTGATCAAAGCATTCTGTAGAAAAATTTGGGACGATGCCCACAGTGCTATAAAAATGTGCATACCTCTTGACCCAGCAATACCACTTTTAGGGCTGTATCCTAAAGAAATCACAGAAGTGGGAGGAGGACCCATATCTACAAAAATATTTATAACTGCTCTTTTGTGGTGGCAAAGCACTGATAATAAAGAGTATACCCATCAATTTGGGGAATGGCTAAATAATTTGTGGTATATGAATGTAATATAACACTATTGTGTTATTAGAAATGAGGAGGACAGGGATTTCATAATAACCTGGAGATATTTATGTATGCTTATGCTGAGTTATGAAAATAGAACCAGGAAAACTTTGTACACAAGTACAGACACATAGTATTTGTGAAGAATAAGTTTGATAGCCTTGGCTTCTCTCAGCAATGCAAGGTTTTAAGATAAATCCAAAAGTCTCTGGATGAAAAGTGATATCCACATCCCGAGAAAAGAACTAGAGATGTTAGAATGCAGATTGAAACAAACTCCTTGCTCCCTCTATCTCTCTTTTGTGTTTCTTTTTGCTTTTTTTCTCATTGTTTACTTCATTGTTTATAATTCTTCTTTGCAACTTGACTAATGTTTAATGTGATGGCATTTGTAGAACTTACATTGGATTACATGCCATCATAAAGGGGAAGGAGAAAATAGGGAGGGGAAGAAAATTGGCAGTCAAGGAATTGTGTAAGTGAATGTTTTAAAGTAAAAGTAAATTTAAAAAACAGAGAAAGAATCATTTACTTCAGAGAGTTTTTGGATCTCTTTTTCAATTTGACCATTTCAGATTTTTAATGCATTCTTCTCATTGGCTTTTTGAACCTCTTTTGTCATTTGAATTAGTCTATTTTTAAGGTATTATTTTCTTCATTATTGGTTTTTTTTGAGTCTCTTTTAATGAGCTGTTGACTCATTTTTAAATGATTTTCTTGCATTACTCTCATTTCTCTTTCCCATTTTCCCTCTACCTCTCTTACTTGATTTTCAAAATCACTTTTGAATTCTTCTATAGTCTATGACAAACCATATTTTTTTTTCTTGGAGACTTTTGATATGAGTTTTAACTTTGTTATCTTCTTGTTATATGTTTTTATCTTCCTTGTCATCAAAGTAAGATTATATACTTTTATTTCTTAATGCTGTTTCTTCATTTTCCCAGTCAAATACTAATTTTCTAAACCATTGTCAAGGAAGAACTCTGCTTCCATTGTGGGTGGAAGTGGCTGAACTGTACTAAGTTCAGGGGTTCTTTTTTTTCAGAGATAATTCTAGGGATCTGTAGTTTTTCAGCTCTTCCAAGGTGATTTGTTGAGATGTGCTTACTCCTCTCTTATCCTGTGCTCTGGTCTGTTAGTGACCACAAGCACTCTTTTCTGCTTTGGAATTTTGAATAAGATTGCCTTTCCACAGGCACCACAAACTCCACCATTTAGTGTACCTCCTCACTTCAGTTTTTCAATTTTTTCATTTTTTTTACTGATTCTTGATGTTTCTTAGAGTCATTAGCTTCCACTTGCTGAATTCTAATTTTTAGCAAATTGTTTTCTTGTTTTACCTCCTTCCCAATTTGGCCAATTCTACTTTTTAAGCAATTTGTTTTCTTCATGGTACTTTCCCCCTGTTTTATCCATTGTATTTTTAAAAGACATGTTCAATTTCTCTTTTACCTTTCTAATTTGAATTTTTAAATCCTTCTTGAGCTTGTCCAAGAAGGATTTTTGGACTTGAGACCAGTTCATATTGGCTTTTGAGGTTTCAGATATGGGAATATTGATTATTCTGTCCTCTTCTGCATTTATGATTTGATCTTCCCTGTCACCATAATAAGAATCTTTGTTTATCTATATTGCTTTTTGCTCATGGTGTTTTCTTTTCCTGGCTTTCAAAGTCGATCTGTTGTTCTTGGGCACAGGGAGTACTATCCCACAATTCTTGTGGTGGAATATAATATATGCTTAAGAAATGCTTTCTTACTAGTACTTGGAAAAGTAAAGAAGATGATTGATAAATCCTTTGTATTCCATTATTATTATTATTATTATTATTTTGTGTGAGCGAATAAAGGCCTTGAGAAACCTCATAATGAAATATTTACCATTTAAATTATTATCAAATAATGACTTAATTTACTACATGCAATAGTTAATTTGAAAGGTTTTTATTTTTGGTTTGGACTTTGTAGTTTATTTTTTTCTTCTTTGAAAATTTTTGGTATTTCATTTTTCACCAATTACATGTAAAAAAAAAATTAACATTCTCTTTTGAAACCTCAACTTCCAAATCCTTGCTGTTCCACTTTCTCCAACCCCTCAACTCTCATTGAGAAGGCAAGCGATTCTGTATGGGTTATATGTGTGTAGTGATGAAAAATTTATTTCTGTATTAATGATTTTGTGAAACAAAACACAGACCCCCCCCCAAATAAACAAAAACAAAATCTTAAGAAAAAAAAAAAGAAAGTTAAAAAAAATGATGCTTCAATGTGTATTCAGAGACCATCAGTTCTATCTCTGGGTGTGGTAGCATTTTTCACCATGAGTCCTTCAGAGTTGTCTTGGATATTTGCATTCCTTAGGCTAGTTAAGTCATTCACAGCTGATCATTTTACAATGTTGCTTTTACTTTGCACGCAGTACATTTCACTTTGCATCAGCTCATGTGAGTCTTCCCAGGTTTTTCTGAAAACATCCTGCACATCATTTCTTATAGCATAATAGTGTACCATAGCAATCACATAGTACAATTTGTTCAGCCATTCCATAATTGATGGGCATCCTCCCAATGTCCAGTTCTCTGTCACTAGAAAAGAGTTATTATAAATATTTTTGTACAGATAGATCATTTCTTTTTTTAAATCATTTTTTTGGATACAGACCTAGGACTGCTTGGTCAAAAGCTTTGCATGACTTTATAGACCTGTGGACATAGTTTCAAATTTCACTAAAAATGGTTGAATGAGCTCACAACTCCACCAACAATACATTAATGTCTCATTTTTCCCACATCTCCTCCAACATTTGTCATCCTCCTTTTCTGTCCTGTTAGCCAGTCTAATGGGTATGAGACCTCAGAAGTGTTTAAATTTCCATTCTTCTAATCAATAATGTTTTAGAACACCGTCCCATATGTCTATATATTGTTTTAATTACTTTATCTGAAAACTATTCATATTTCTTTTACTTTTGTAAATTGGATGATGGCTTTTATTTTTATTACATTTGACTCACTTTTCTATATATTTGAGAAATGATGCCTTTACCAGAGAAACTTGCTTCAATTTTTTTTTTGCAATTGTTTCTGTATGTATATACATATATATGTGTATATATACACATATTTCCATCCATCCTATTACTTCTGGTTTATTTTATTCTCTCTTTTCTTTTACCTTATCCCTCCTGAAACATGTTTTACTTCTCACCATCCCTTCCTCCAATCTGCCCTCCCTTCTATCACCATCCTGTTTCCCATATCCCCTTCCCCTCTTACTTTCCTATATGGTAAGATAGATTTCTATACGCAATTGTGTGTGTTTGCTATTCTTTCTCTGAGCCAATACTGATTAGAGTAAGGTTTAGACACTTCCCTGTTGTGTCCAACTACCTCTTTTATGTGAGATAATTTATCCCATTCTACCCCCCCATTTCCCTTTCTCCTAGTGAATTTCTCTTTCTCACCCCTTAATTTTATTTTACAGATATCATCACTTCATATTGAACTCACACCTGTGCCCCTGTTTGTATATACTCCTAACTACCTTACAAAAATAAAAAAATTTATGAGTTATAAATATTATCTTCCTATGTAAAAATATAAACAGTTTAACATAATTAAATCCCTTATGATTCCCATTTCTTTTTAAAATTTTTATTCTTCCTTTCATCCTTGTATTTGAAAGTCAAATTTTCTATTCATCTCTGATCTTTTCACCAAAAATTATTGAAAGTCCCCTATTTCACTGACTTTCCATCTTTTCCCTTGAAAATTTATACTCAGTTGTCTTGGAGAGGTGATTCTTGGTTATAATTCTAACTCCTTTTCACTCTGCAATATCATATCCAAAGACCTCCTATCCTTTAATGTAGAAGCTGCTAAATCTTGTGTTATCCTGACTGTGGATCCACAATAATTGTTTCTCACTGGCTGCTGGCAATATTCTCTCATTGACCTCTTAGCTCTGTAGTTGGCTGTAATATCACTGGGAGGTTTCATTTTGGGATCTCTTTAGGGAGGTGATCCATGAATTCTGTCCATTTATATTTTATCCTCTTGTTCTAGACTATCAGGGGAGTTTTTCTTAATAATGTCTTTAAAGATAATGTCTATTTTTTTTTTAGCATGGCTTTCAGGTACTTGAACAATTTTTAATGTTATCTTTTTTTCATTCTTTTGTCTTGTTTTTATTATTTGTTGATTTCTCATAAAGTTATCTGCTTCCTTTTGCCCAGTTATCATTTTTAAGGAAATATTTTCTTCTGTGAGATTTTAAGATTTTGTACCTCCTTTTACATTTGTTCAATTATGTTTTCAAGAATGTGCTTTTTTTAGTGAATGTATGTGACTCACTTTCCTTTTGGCCATTTTTGCCTTTCAAGGCATTCTTCTCCCTATTGACTTTATGTACCTCTTTTATCATTTCAACTACTCTGGTTTTTAAGGTGTTATTTTCTTTTGTTTATCCTTAAGCAAGCTACTGAATATTTTTTTGTATTCTTTCATTATTATTATTTCTATTCCAAAATTTTCTTCTACCTCTCTTACTTGATTTTCAAAATCATTTTTGAGTTCTTAAATGTCCTGAGGTTAATTCATATTTCTCTTGGATGCTTTGGATATGTGAGCTTTGACTTTGTTATCTATTTCCGAGTGTGTGTTTTGATCTTTCTTTTCACCATAATAGCTTTCTTTGGTCAGAATCTTTTTCTTTTGTTTGTTTGTTCCTCTCCACCCCCATTGTTTGTTTATTTTTTCCAGTCTAATTCTGTATTTTTAACTGGATTCTAGGTAATTATTCCTACTGTGTTAAATTACTCAAATATTATATAGTTAATGCATCAAATTAATGAAATTTATAATTGCTTGATATAGAAAAATTTTATAGAAAATGTTCTTACTTCATTAACTTTGAGTTTAATGTGACATCCATAACTTTGAAGAGAAGTGTGTGTGTGTGTGTGTGTGTATGTGCTAGTGATTGAAGAATCTTCAATCTGAATAATTGAAATGTAATACTTTACTAAAGGGCAAAACTTTAATTCAAAAAATCTGCTGAAAGACAAAATTTTAATTGTAACATCACTTTTAAACAATATACATAATTATAGAGATATCTATAGATATTATACAGAGAGATATGAAATTAAATATTGATTAAAAACATGGCATGGTTTTTGATATATTGATGATCTCAGAAAACATAATAGGTTTTTAAATAATTCACATTGTTTATTTGTGATTTATGAATGCACATATATTAAAGAAATGGATCCTAAGTTCAGCTCTTTGTCATCTAATTAAACTCCATAAACATATGTGTAAATGTTATATGTTAACAAGACTCACTTTTTCCTTAAACAGAATTTTCTAACTATACTCCTTTGTTGACTTTCCCACAAAATTAAAAAAAAAGATGATTGAAATAGCATTTCAAATTGATAAATGAAAACCCTAATATGTAATTCTACTTCATTTTCCCTTCCCCCCTATTTTTTTTTACCCGATTCCAATCAGGTGTCAGGCTTTATATTCCTGTACTCAAAAATTACTACAGACTTCCACTGCACTCATGAAAGACATTTGTTCCTTGAACAGAAAGCTATAGCAAATTTGGGCAGCATATTAAAAATCAACAAAAACCTATGTAGTCAAAGTTATGTGTTATCAGTAACACTGTGTGACTGAGAGAATTGGATTGTAAGGGAAGCTGAGTGACACAAAATTGACACTTTTATATTGTGGTGCTACAGAAGACTTGTGATAGGCCCTTGGACAACAAAGAGATAAGATAGGTCAATTTAAATTTAAATTCAACGTAAAGCAATACTGAAGATAAAACTTAAATTCTTTGGCCACATAATAAGATAGAATTCACTGTAAAAGACCCTAATGTTGAAAAAGATTGAAGGGAAAAGGAGAAGGGGACAATGGAGTATGAGATGAATATATAGTATCATGGAAACAAAGAATAGGAAAGTGGGAAGATTTTGGGAGTAAGTGGAAGAAAGAAGTGTCTGGCATGTTATGATCCATGGGATCAGAGTCAGATATGATTGAATAATTGTACAACAATAACTAGAGTAACCTACTCTCCCAAAGAATGCTGCCTCCTGCTCTAGTGTTATATTCAACTCCTTATCCTCTTCTCACCACTCAATTTTGAAATCAGTATTTTATGTACATGCATATATATGTATATATATATATATATATATATATCAGGCATTTCATATATATGCATATAATGTATATGGTATTGTTATGAGGGAAGTGTTTTAAATCAGTGAGTAAAAGTGAGCTGTTACATAAATAATAAGAAAATGTAAACTGAGAAGAACAAAAGAGATTCTTAGAAATCGCTTTGTTTACTTATATGTTTTAGTCATTTTCTCTTAATATACTATCTGCCCTTAAGCTATCTTTGGGAAATAGGAGGCATGGGGAAAGTGTGGTCTCTCTAGGATTGCAGCTTTGTCAACTCTAATTGTAATAGTTGCAAAACAAGGAATCACATTCAGATATGTGTGTGAGTGTTTATGCGTGTTTATGTCTTTATTGAAAGAGATGAATTCTTTTCTATGGAAATTTACTTCTCATCTTGAGTTTCAAGGAGATCACTCCTTAGGGAACCCATTTCAGGTCTGCAGAGTTTTCTAGCATACCTACCCACTTTTCTTGAGTTCACATTCTTTAGCAACTGGTAACAAAATAAACAACTTAATACAAAGGTAAAGAAAATACATGAACACACACAAACATACATTAACATGGTTATTGCCTGGGTTTTACATAATTACCACTTAATTACATAATTTTCTCTTTGTTCTTTACTTCTAGTGCAAAAGAGCATTTTATTTTTCATGATGCTAAATTCAATGGGAAAAATAATATAAAAACTTGGTGAAGAATGTCAAACATAACTTCCACATCTACTTACCAATCTTAGGTTCTTGTGATGGAAAATGAACAAACAAAACAACAACAAAAACAAATTCATTTGCCTTATATTGTTAGATTCTATGTCCACCGATGACTTTTAATATTTTGATGTTAAATTTTATGATGGATTTCTTCATATTTTGTTATTAATTAATGTGATTTTTAAGGACAGAAATTTTAATGGAGAAAAGTGCCTATTTTTGGAAAAATAAGAAACCAAATGTGTAGAAGCAGTGGGTAAATTTGAAGAAAGATAATAGATTAGATTAGATCTCATTTTATCTAAAATTTTTACATTTATAAAACATTTTCCTAGTGATATACTTAAGAGTTACAGAGTTTAAATATTTTACATTGTGAACATTAGAAATCTAAGGCTCAGAAATTTATGTTTAATCAATTTGGTCAATTTAGCTTTGTTTTAAAATATTTTGAGTGCAATTTAAATAATTTTTAAATATATATCATGCAAATTGTTGAATATAATTAAACCCAGATTTTTTTTTGTGCTGTCTTGTTTTTAGTTTTTATCTAAAAGGAGCATATGATTTAGTCCTAAGTGTAATATATATTTTGCCTTGTGTTTGACTCTGTGTGTAAATGTCTGTGTGTTTGCATGTGTCTTTATTCAATCTATTTCTCTGTGTACAAAAAGGAGCTCTTCTGAGGAACTTTGTTTCTAAATACAGATTAATAATCTATCTGATTTATAGAAAATCAGGAACTTTCTGAATCGTGGTGTAACTAAATGTATTGCCCTTATTCACACAACAAAGAAGTACCAGAGATAGAATTTGAAACTGTTTTTCTACATCATGAGCCACTTTAGAAATATTAAACTAATTATATATTAGCATAGGAATTATATGAAAAATATCTTACTTTGCCCAAATTTCTTAATCAAATGAATTTTGCTGTTTATCTTTTCTCAGATTCTCTTACTTTGACACAGCTTAACCTCTCTGTATTTTCTTCTTCTCTTTCCTCTTATGTCTTCTTCCCACATTATCTTTTAAATGAGTACTCTTTTTCATATTTGCAAATGAGACCATTTTAAATGGAGCCATTCTGGGTACTCTTGGAAGCTTAGTTCTTCGTATGCTTTCAATCCTCTCTGATTCTGTAACTGAATTAATTCAATGTTTGGATGGGGTTAAGAAAAGGAATGTGAACATTAGTGAGTGATTGTCACTTTGTGGAATGCTACCTACACTTTTATTACTCTTCTTATTCTACCACATTTTGAGGTAGCACTATTCCTCTCTTCAAAACAACAACTTTCCAATACTGAAGCAAAAGGTAAAATATTTTAGTCTATTGCATGAATATTGCAAATTTGAACCTCCACTATTCCACAGTCCCTCTAGAATGTCACAAGGTCAGTCTACACTTTTGACTGAATGAATATTATTTTCTCTTTTTATATTATATTACTAACATCTTCCAAATATTCATTTCTTTCAATGTTCTTTCTACTGTTATGTCCCATATGTCAGTGTTTACTTCATACAGAAAGCATATATAGAGCTGTTGATATTAAAGTGACTTAAGTCTTTGTTTTAAACTTTGACTGTATCTCACTAGGAAGAGAGTGAAGCATTTCCATTGACATCATGTTTGAGAGGGTTGAAGACATGTACTGAACACTGGGAATTATTTACATGGTTTTGGCTCTAATGGATCTGAGGTAACTCTTAATGCTAGACTTCAGAAAAAGGTCTTAGTTAGAAAGTCAGTATTTCTAAGCTACCAATACTACCAATATCTTTTTGAGATAATGTAAAAGTTTAGAATAATCTATCAGATAACAGATATAATATGGGTCCTAGGAGGGAAATCCACCTGTATCTGACCTTTCTTTTGAAGCACTATTTTCTACCTGGAGCATGAGGTGCATCACATTTCAATCTTCATTTTTCAATTGTTAACATTCCCATTACATAGCACAATATTTTGCCAACAGCAGTTGAAATATATCAATTTTGTGTGTATATATAAATACACACAAAGATATGCAGATTAGTATTATGCAACACTTTAGTTGCAATATATGTGTGTTTGTATGTATGTGTACATAATATATGCATATATGCATATATTTTTGCATGCTTATTGAATATTTGAATGAACATGAATAAACTAGATGACATATCTTACCATCTTATCAGGATATAGAAAGGGTTATGGGATTTAAAGATCTTCCATGCCCCATTGGACTTACTGACGTAGCAGGAAGGGGTGGAGCAAGAGGAAGCAGGAGCCAAGCTAGAGTTCCTGAAGTGACTGTCAGTGGTGGCGACAGCAGCAGTGGCAGCAGAAGCAGCAGAGGCAGTGGCAATGGTAGTGGTAGTGCCGAGGTGGAGGTGGAGGCTCGAACCCCTTTTTGAGCCAGCCAGAATTTCTGCCAAGGAGTCCTGCTGAGGACTGCCAGAGGCCGAAGCTGCTAGGAGCATGCTTCCTGGATGCTGAGTAGTTCCTGTGAGTGGGTTGAGGAAGACCTTTGCCTGAGGTAGCCTGTTATGTTTTAAATGCTTGAGAATGTGGGTGCTTTCTTTTTTATCTACTTGCGTCAATTTCATAAATACTCTGATGGCTTTGACTTTATGGTTTTGGGACTCGGTCATCTGGTATTTTAATAAATGTTCTAGCTTTCCCCCATATAGATAGCCTGATGTATTCTGTGATTAATAACCGCATCAGTATATATATATATATATATATATATATATATATATATATATATATATATATAATTGCCATAGGCATCATGAATATTGCATTGCTGATACACTTGGCGATGAGGGTGGGATCTCAAAATGTCAGGCCTCTATTTGGAATCAGTGGGGATTTAGAGGGAGAAATGGCTATTCCAGGATGAGAGGATTTGCCTTATTCCCTTCCAGCCAGAGAATGAGCCAAAGGCACAGGGCCCTGTGAAAACTGGGAACTGAGGATAAAAGAGGGAGAATCTGGAGATTTGGAAAGATATTTGCAAGGAATACCCATAGAACCAGGCAAAGAATTGGCAGGAGTGTGCAGGAGAGGCTGGGTCCTGCTAACAAGTTATTGCCTTATGTATAAAAGTAGGGAGTCATCTCGTTTGCCTGAGAATTCTTCTGTGTCACAGCATTCAGAAGAGCAAACTAGAGGGACTCATGTGGTCCAAGAACAAGCCACTTTTCATGTAGCTAAAAGGAAGCAAAAAACTAGCAGAAGGAATGTGCATGCAGCTTCTGCACTGGCTGGACAGAGTTGCCCTGACAGCTTCCAGGAGAATGGGTTTGAGGAGAATGGAGTAAGATTAGATTAGGAGTCTCCCCATACAAAGAAGAAGATGGGGCCAAACAGAGTCCAGGGAGATAATTGAGGATTTCACTCAACAGGAGATCACTGATATATTGAGTAGATTCACCCAAAGAATGGGGCAGTCTTTAGTGTCTTGGATAATAAGAATCTCTGATGAAGGCACAGGAGGAATAACACTGGACAGTGAAGACTCCTTAAAATTCGTAAGTATCAGTCAGAATCCTTTTGTACACCAAGGTTTTAGGGATCACCACATGTGAGGAGGCATCAACAGAACTAATCTGTTAGCTTTAGCTGCAGAGGGATGCAGAAAGCAATATCCTGCTGACTCTATGTGGTCTGGTGGATACAGACCCTGGTATTCACTTAGAGATTGTATGAGAAAGCTTAAGGAGGAGGTAATGAAAACTGCTATCATGATTGGAGATGCAAATGTATATTATGATACTCCCCTAGGAGTTCCTCATAGAAATATCACAGTGAAGATGGCTCCTCCTGCTTATAACCACCTGATTCTGACTCTATTAATTGGAGAAATAAGGCACCCTCTTTCAAAGGTGCTGGATAAGATTTCACAATTAAGTGACCTAGGGGAATGGGGACAAGATAAATTTCCTCTAGAGAGAAGAGTAAACAGCCTGAGGATTCAGAGACAAAATAGACCATCAAGAAGGAAACTGTTTACTGCTTTATTAAGAGTAGGGGTGGACTTTAGAAGAATAGATGGTACTGCAACTGAAGAGCTGCATAAACTGTACCAAGAAAAGGTACTTAACATTAGAATGAACAGGGAACATTAGAATGAATAGGGAACATTAGAATGAATAGGGAAGCAGGAACCACCCCTGCAGGTACTCCTGAATCTGAATCTTGTATCCAAGTTTGCCCCACCTTCAGGGAGAATAGGAGATAGGCCAAGCCCCAGCCCAGATTAAAGAAATATACAGAAGAGATTGCAGACCCCATATTGGTTTAATAATATATTGGAAGAATGGGTCAACTATTGTGACTAAGGCACGGCTCGATACTGGGGCTGAGGCACACTTATCTATGGAAACCCTGATAAGTTTAAACATGGAACTCCTATTACCATCACAGGTCTAGGAGGGGCTGAAATATCAGCCAGACAAGTTAAAATAACAATGAAAATTGGGCAGTTACCTAAGAAAGAATATACTGTGGTTATTGTACCCATTCCTGAATACATCATTGGAATAGATGTATTGAGAGGCATGACTCTGAATTTACCTGAAGGGAGATACCAATTTGCTGTACGGAAGATAGAAATTAATACAGTTTTAGTGGGAAAAATAAAAATAGACCCAATCACTTTACCTGAACCTTCTGAAGTAATTACTTTAAAACAGTATCATGTGCCAGGTAGGAAAGATGATTGCCACTCCTATAAAGGAATATGTTGAAGCAGGAGTGTTAGTCCCTACAACCACAAGATTGAATAATCCTGTCTGGCCAGTAAGAAAATCAGATGGGACATGGAGAATGACTGTGGATTATAGACAGTTGAACAAGGTGACTCCTTCTTTGTATGCTGCTGTTCCAGATACCATCACCTTAACAGAAAGGATCCAGACATATGATGGGATTGGTATGCAGTTATTGACTTTGCAAATGCCTTCTTCACCATCCCAATAGACCATAAATAATGGGACCATTTCTCTTTCACTTGGCAGGGTAGATAATATACTTTCACCTGCTTGCCACAAGGGAACATACATAGCCGCACTATTTGTCATAGGATTGTGGTTGAACATTTGGATAAATTAAAGCTAGCTGGGGTATAGCTTACCCACTACATTGATGATATCATGATACAGGGAAAAAATGCAAAAGAAGTGGAGAGTAGTTTGACCATTCTAATTGAGCATATGAAAAGTAAAGGGTGGAAAATTAACCCTGCAAAGGTTCAAGGACCAGCTCAAAATGTGAAATTTTTGGGTATACAATGGAACAAGGGGCTACGAGAGATTCTTCCTCTAGCCTGACAAAAGATTCAGGATTTTCCTACCCCTACCAATAAGAAGGAGGCACAAAAGTTCATAGGATTGTTTGGATACCGGAGGCACCACATTCCACATTTGACACAGATTTTAAAGCCATTATATAGAGTCACACGGAAGAAATATGAATTCGATTGGGCACTTGAGCAGAGTGAAGCTTTTGAAGAAGCCAAGGCTGCCATACAATTGACCCTAGATTTGTGGCCCATGCAAAATGGTCCAGTGGAATTGCAAGGTACTGTACAAGTTGATTATGCAAACTGGAGCTTATGGCAAAAACAACAAGGCCGAAATGTGATAGAGCCACAAATGTGAGAGACACTGTGGCAGTCACAAGATGTCTGAGGGGGTGCACGTGACCTCTGAGGAGCAGGAGCTTGGAGATGTGGAGGCCGACCCTGCCGGGCCGAAAGGGCTGACATGGCATTGAGCCCTGGCCTTGGGATCCGACTTTGCCAGGTTGGGAAAGGCTGACGTGGCATTGAACGTGCCTTATCAACACGGACTCCTCTTAACACATACTCCTTTGCCTTGCACTAGGGAGAGTGCACGATTGGCTCCCACATGGCATGGGACAGTAAGAAGAATGATAAGGATATTAGGGAAAAAGCAAGGGGAGGCTCCTCCTCTCTCTCTCTTTTTCTCTCTCTCTTTTCCTCCCTCTCTCTCTCCCTCTCTCTCTCTCTCTCTCTCTCTCTCTCTCTCTCTCTGTCCCGCTCTCTCTGTCCCACGGTTCGATTCTGCTGTGTTCTGATGGCCACACTGTTAAGATGTAACTGAATAAAGAGCAGCCTCGCTTGGCAACCTCCGTGTCCTTGGGTGTTCTGTGGGGGTGAGTTCTTCTTGGAGACAAGAAGCCGGAGATGTCTGAAGACCGGGTATAAGGTAAGACAAGGCTGGAGCTGGGAAGGAGAGCCCAGCAGAAATGTATCCTTAGGATTTTGGTGTAGGAAACTCCCTTCATCTGGCATCCAGTACATACCTTTTGAAAAGCTGTTGTTCGCTGCATATTGGGCTTTGGTGGAGACTGAACAACTGACTCTGGCCATGAAGTGATATTAAGGCATGGAATCCCGATTATGACCTGGGTAATGAGTATCCCAGCTTCTCACAGAATTGGACATGCCCGAGAGGCTATTATAATCAAATGGAAGAGATATATTCAAAATAGAGTGAAAACAGGCAAAAGCGGAGTATCTGCTCTACATGAATCTATAGCAAACATAGAAATTGAGAGGAATGACCCAACCCCTGAGTCAATGAAACAGTTGGTACAGTCCAGTGTAAAATGGAATCAGGGATATGATGTATTAATTGAGGAACAAAAGAGACATGCATGGTTTACTGATGGGACAGCAAAATATTTGAGGCAAAAAAGACATTGGAAAGCAGTGGCCTATAAGCCATGTACTAGAAGGACTTTGGAAAGTACTGGGATAGGTGCAAGTAGCCAATATGCTGAACTTATGGCAGTATATCAAGCCACCAAAATAGAACAAGGAGGACAGTGTCATATATTCACTGATTCATGGGCGGTAGTTTATGGGTTAGCTACATGGATGCCCATGTGGAAAAATGATAATTGGGAAATTCATGGAAAACAAATTTGGGGCAAAGAATTATGGGAAGATATCTGGAACATGTCTTTGGTCATTGACTTGTCAGGTTTTCATGTAGATGCTCATATGGCCCTCACCACACCAGAATGTGAATACAATGCTCGTGATGATCGACTGGCAAAGATTGCTACTGAACATATTGTCCCTACTTTGACAACAACCGATGATCCAGTATTAGTAAAATGGGTGAACCAAACTGCAGGCCATCTGGGGGTCCAGGCCACACAACAGTGGGCACAAGATTGAGGTATTAGTATCTCTCATTCACTGTTAAAACAGATAGCAGAAGAATGTCATATATGTCAATTGGAAAAGGAGCACACTATTCCTCAGGTAGTAACTGGAGAAATAGCAACAGGAAAAGTCCTAGCCCAAATCTGGGAAATAGATTATATTGGTCCACTTCCAGTAGATAAAGGATGCATATTTATATGTACTTGTGTTGACACCTATTCAGGTGTACTAGTTGCTTGTCCTTTTAAGAATGGAACCCAGAAAATACATTTGTAAACTCTCGATCTCATAAGTCTATATTATGGAACCCCACTGCAGATTCAATATGACAATGGGTCACATTTCAAAGTCAATGAAACAAAGAAGTATTGTATAGTAAACAATATAGAATGGATATATCATATTCCATATTATCCAGAAGCACCTGCGTTAATTGAAAGAATGAATGGATTACTGAAACAACAGTTGAGGAAGTTAAGTTCCAATAATTCTTATCAACATTGGAAGGATAATTGGTTAATAGCTTTACATAATTTGAATAATAGACCATTGGGAGGAAGTACAACTCTAGCCAGAATGATGACCCCAAATCTGCAAAGTAGTAAACAACAAACACATAAGATCCCAAATATTTAGTATTGGATCTTGAGTCCAGATGTCGCAGCACAGTACCCAGGAACACCTGGTTCAGTGGGGTATGATTTACATTGTTTAGAGGATTTTTGGTTGGACAGAAAAGAAATAAGAAAAATATCCACTGGAATATACATACGAATCACTAAAAATCACTTTGGACAGATATTACTCAAATCAGGATTAGCAGGTCAAGGAATACATGCATTGGCTGGAGTAAAAATAATAATTATAATGGAGAAATTGTTTTAACATTCCATAATTTATGTGAAGGGCCCATACAGATTCATGAAAATGATAGCATAGTTCAAGTGATTATTGTTCCTTGTAAAACAATACCAAGTGTAAAAACTGACCCTCCTACCAAAATAACTGTCACAGGAACTGAAGGATTTGATTCTACTGATAGAATAAAATCAGGAGCTAAAGTATGGGTAAAACGGAAGCCAGATAATGTTCCAAAGGCTTCAGAGATTATAGCACATGGGAGGGATAGCACTGTAACTATTGTTTATTCTGGAAAAGGTAATTACAAAATTGTACCCTTAACTCATTTATTCTACCATGAGCGAGGCTACAATAGTCTGGTTATTGTCGCGTTGCTTCTTCTTGACTTTTTGTCTGTTCACCTTGTTTTCTACATTTATTTCCGCAGGCTTGGTACCCTCCACCTGTAGATGCCTGATAGCTTAAGCTGGATGTCACCCCCTGTGTGCAAATGTTATGTGTGACCCTTGGACCTGGAATCAAGCACATTAATAACTGACCTCTCAAATAGGACCCCTTGGGACAGGGACAGCTCTACATCCAATTTCAGCAGCAAGTAGTCATGGAAGAAGATAACTTCACCCCTTACCTCAAGATTTTGGGGCCTGATTTGTTCGGGGTATGGGAATGATGGGGAGCTTGTCCTCAAGCCCCACCCTAAAATATGGTTTTCTGAGTTTATTGTGTGCTATCCTTGTTATATTGTTTTGAAATTCTGTTGATACCAGTTATTCCTAATGTATTTTTGACAAGTAAGGACATGAAAGATCTTGGGGCCGAATGTAAGGGTTAGGGGATTTAAAGATCTTCCATGACCCATTGGACTTGCTGACGTAGCAGGAAGGGGTGGAGCAAGAGGAAGCAGAAGCCAAGCTAGAGTTCCTGCAGTGACTGGCAGTGGTGGTGGCAGCATCAGTGGCAGCAACAGTAGAGGCAGCAGCAGTGGTAGTGGTAGTGCCTAGGTGGAGGTGGAGGCACGAACCCCTTTTTGAGCCAGCCAGAATTTCTGCCAAGGACTCCTGCTGAGGACTGCTAGGGGCTGGACCTTCTAGGAGCACACTTCCTAGATGCTGAGTAGTTATTGTGAGTGGGGAGAGGAAACTTTGCCTGAGGAAGCTTGTTCTGTTTTAAAGGCTTGAGAATGTGGATGCTTTCTTCTTTATTTACCTGTGTCAATTTCATAACTACTCTGATGGCTTTGACTTTCTGGTTTTGGGACTCAGTCATTTGGTATTTTAATAAATGTTTTAGCTTTCCCCCCATCTAGAGAGCCTGATATATTTTGTGAGTAATAACCACATCATCATATTTATAATTGCTATAGGCATCGTGAATATTGCATTGCTGATACAGATATGAAACACATTAGGTCTTTTAAATAAATTTCCCTCAAGTTTTTAATTCAGTACCTTATTCATGAAAAGTACTCAAATAATATAGCTTTTATGAAATTATCACTGAAATTTATAATTTGCTATAATTTAATTTAACTTTCCTTTGGATTTTATATCATTTTGAAAATAAAGTTATATATTTCTTGTCATTTTTCTAAAGGTTTTGATGTATTCCTTGGCTAAAACCATACAAAAAATATTGACTTGTGATACAATTGAATTCAACAAATATTTATTGTGTCTTTTATGTGTAAGGAACTGTCTTAGATACTGTAGATAAAAATAAAAAAAATTAAACTTCTTACACTAAAGGAAAATATCTTCACTAAGTGATGCCAACATGTAACCAAGTTGACAGTTCAATGAAAATTGAGGTGGAAGTGAGCACTGAAAACTGAGGAGACATGGTTTTACTTCACAGCTTGGTGGGACACAGACTGAGCCTTGAGGGAAGATAAGAATTCTGAGGTATAGAGGAGAGAGTGTATTCTTGGTATGAGGCATGTCATGTCTATGAGTTTGAAAAAAAAAAGATGTGTGTACATATGTATGCATCGATATATAACATACAGTTTTTTTTGTATTTATAATGTATTTTTCCCCAGTTACATATACAAATAATTTTCAACAATTTGTTTTTAAAAATTTGAGTTACAATTTCATTTGCTTCCTCCCTCACCACTGCCCTCATTGAAAATGCAAGCAATTCCATACAGAATATATATGTGTAGTTGTGCAAAATGTAACTATAATAGTCATATTGTAAAAGAAAAAAAAAATAGACAAAAAACCTCCAGAAAAACAAAGTGAAAAAAGTATGCTTCAATCTGAATTCAATCACCATTAATTCTTTCTCTGGGGATGGGTAGCATTTTTTCATCCTAATTCCTTCAGAGTTGTCATGGATCATTGTATTGCTGAGAATAGGTAAGCAATTCACAACAAATTGTTTCTTCGGGGCTGTTTGAATATTTTCTCCTTGATCTGGGAATTCTGGAACCTGGGTGTAATATTCCTAGGAGTTTTCTTTTTGGGATCTTTTTCAAGAGGTGATTGGTGGATTTTTTCAACCTCTATTTTGCTCTCTGGTTCTAAAACATCAGGGCAGTTTTCTTTGAGAACTTCCTGGAGGATGATTTCTAGGTTTTTACTTAGATCATGGCTTTCAGGTAGTCCAATAATTTTTAAAGTATCTCTCCTGGATCTATTTTCCAGGTTAGTGGTTTTTCCCATGAGATATTTCACATTGTCTTCTATTCTTTCATTTGTTTGGATCTGTTTAACAGCATCTTGATTTCTCCTAAAGTCATTAGCTTCCATTTGCTCCAATCTAATTCTGAAGCAATGATTCTCCTCATTGAACTTTTGAGATTCTTTTTCCATCTGGCAAATTTGGATTTTTAATATATTATTCTTCTCATTGCCTTTTTAAGCCTCTTTTGTCATTTGAGTTAGTCTATTTTTTTATGGCAGTATTTTCTCAGTCAGGCTGCTGACTCTCATTTCATAATTTTCTTGCATTGTTCTCATGTCTCTTCCCCATTGTTCCTCCACTTCTCTTATCTCCTTCTAAAGGTCCTCTTTGACCTGTAACCCACTCATATTTTCCTTTGAAGTTGTGGTGTAGGATTTCTTACTTCGCTGTCTTCCTCCTCTTCCAGGCTTTGCTCCTTTTTTTCCCCAAAATAGGAGTCTAATGTTGTAATCTTCTTTCTGCTTTGTTTCCTTTGCCTGGTTATGTTGCCCCTGAGTCACATGACCCCTGGGATTTTTGCCACAGTGGGACTCTCCCACCAGACAGGGGAGCTTTGGTCCCAAATGCTGTGTTTTTCTCAGCTGCTTGAGGTATTAGATGGGTTCCCTCTCTGAACTCTCCCCACACTCTGACAAGCTGGACACACACCCCAGGACCTCCACCCTAGAGTGCAATCCAGATCCCAGCAGGTTAAAGAAAGAGTGATTGCCTCTCCAACTGGTGCTTGGTCCCTCTACACTCTGCAGGCCAGGAGCTGAAGCTGCCACATGACCCTGGCTGGCTGTGCCATCGGCTCAGTGGCTTCTCGCCCCTGGGGCAAAAGCCAAGCACTCCCACTTACTGGGTCCCAAAGTCCAGACTGCACTGACCTCACACTTTGTCATTTACATCTATGTGTTGGTAAATCTGGAAATGGTCACAGGACTGCTGATCTGTAGTCCCTCTAGCCGTGGGCTGGTCAGCCCTGCCTTGAGTCTAAAGGCTTGGGGTGAGTCTGGGTTCAGGTCCCAGAGCTCTGTGCTGGCCAGTTCCTGCCAGCCTGCAGGGCTGTCCTCAGCTGGAGGTTAGCTTCTCTGTGTCAGTTTGTGGGCTCTGCAGCTCCAAAGTTTGTTCAGAGTCACCTATTTACTTGGATTGGGGAAGGTGGAAAGCTGAGCAGTGGGGAGGTTCTGCTTCTACTCTGCCATCTTGACTCCACCCCAAGAATATCATATTCTAATCCCTTTGGTCCCTTAATATAGAAGCTGCTAGATCTTGTGTTATCCTTATTGTGTTTTCACAATATTCAACATATTTCTTCCAAGCTGCTTGTAATATTTTCTCCTTGATGTGGGGACTCTGGAATCTGGCTATAATATTCCTAGGAGTTTTATTTTTGGAATCTTTTTCAAGAGGTGATTGGTAAATTATTTCAACTTCTATTTTGACCTCTGTTTGTAAAATATCAAGGCAATTTTCCTTTAGAATTTCTTGAAGGATGATTTCTAGGTTCTTTTTTTGATCATGGCTTTCAGGAAGTCCAAAAATTTTTAAATTATCTACCCTAGATATATTTTCCAGGTCAGTGTTTTTTCCAGTGAAATATTTCACATTGCCTTATATTTTTTTCATTTGTTAAGATCTGTTTAATAGTATCTTGATTTCTCATAAAGTCATTAGCTTCCATTTTCTCCGATCTAATTCTGAAGGAATTATTCTCTTCAGTGAGCTTTTGAAATTCTTTTTTCCATCTGGCAAATCTTGCTTTTTAAGGCACTCTTCTCCTCATTGGCTTTTTGGGCTTCTTTTGCCATTTGACTTAGTAATTTTTTAAGGAGTTATTTTCTTCAGTCAGGTTGTTGACTCTGTCTTTATGCTTTTCTTGCATCATTTTCATTTCTCTTCACAATTTTTCTTCCACTTCTTCTACTTGATTTTCAAAATCCTTCTTGAAATCCTCTATGGCCTATAATCAGTTCCTTTTTCCTTGGGAGCTTTTGGTACCAGAGTTCCTACATGGTTGTCTTCCTGCCTTGCCATAATTTGATCCTTTTTGTCCCCCACAAAAGGAATTTAAGTTTTGACTGCTCTGCTTGCATTACTTCCTTTGCTTGTTCCTGTTGCCACTCAATTAACTTGACTTTTGAGCTTTTTGCCACGGTAGAACTCTGTTTCAAGAGAGGAGAGCTTTGTCCCAAATTACTGTTTTTTGCTTTTTTTTCAAATGCTGGAGCTATTATTAGTGTGGCCTCTCTAAAACCTCCACAGTATCTGGCACTTGGTCAAACACTTCAGGACCTCCACCCAAGACAATGATCCAGATCCAAGCAGGTTAAAGCAAGGGCAATTATCCCTCAGAATGGTTGCTTGGTCCCACTATGATCTACATGCCAGGACCTCTGAAGCAGCCATAAGGTTGTGGCAGCATATCTTAATGCCTCTGCTGCTTATTGCCTTCTTGCCCCAGGGCAAAGCCTGGACTGAGCTCTAGGTCCCCCTGTTCCCACAAAGTCCACACTGATCTTTTACATTGCCTTTGGCATTTATGGATTGATTATTCTGGAACCCACCACAACTGCTGGTGATCCACTCTCCCATGGTCCACTCCAACCATTGCTGGTCTGGGCCACCCTGGAGCTAAAAGCAAGGTCTCATGGAGGACTTGACTTGGCTCCTAGCTCTCTGATCAACCCTTTCTTCCCACCTGCTGTGCTGCCTTCAGCAAGAGATTTGTTTCTCTCTGTCATTTTGTGGCTTCTGTATCTCTAAAGTTTGTTTAGAGACATATTTTATGGGAATTTGAGGTGGTTATGGGGGGAGCTCATGGTGTTTTCCTGCTTCTACACTGCCATCTTGGCTCCACCCCCCTGCTCATCATTTCTTATAATGCTATAGTAGTCCATGATAATAATATACAACAACTTATTCAACCATCCCATGTTTGATGGAGACCTCCTCAATTTTGAATTCTTTACTCCCAGAAAAGAGCTGCTATAAATATTTTTTGTACATATAGGTCCTTATCCTTTTTATTTTTGTTGTTTTCTTTTTTAATATCTTTTGGGATATACACTTAGTTCTGTTATTGCTAGGTCAAAGGGTATAAATGATTTTATAGCCTTTGGAAATAGTTGCAAATTGATCTAAATAATAGTTTAATCAGGTTAAAACTCTGACAATAGTATTCTAATGGACACTTTTCCCTAATTCCCTCCAACATTTGTCATTTATCTTTTCTGTACTATTATGCAATCTTATAGGTATGAGGTAGTACCTCAGAATTGTATTAATATGTACTTCTCCATTACTCCTTCCACTATTCTGCTTTATGTTCCATCACCACCCCCATTTCTTATCCCTGTCCCATTTTACTTTCTTGGAGGTTCAGATAGATTTTTATACCCCATTGCCTGTGTTTATTATTCTCTCTTTGAGTCAGTTATGATGAGAGTAAGGTTCACTCACTCCTTCTCAGTTCACACCTCTTCCTCTCCACTGTAAAAGTTTTTTCTTGCCTCTTTTATGTGAGATAATTTACTCCATTCTATCTCTCCCTTTCTCTTTTTTTCCAAGTTCATTCCTCTCTCCCCTTTTAATTTTATTTTTTAGATATGATACTTTCAAGTTCAACTGACATATATGTACATATAGATATACAGATATTCATATATACATAAACATATGCATGCACATACACAATGCATACATATATATTCATATATGCATGCATATGTATACACATCCATACATGTATACATGCATACACACCCATACATATATAAATATATAAATATGAACATACATACATATTCTTTCTCACTACTCTAATTATGAGTAAGGTCTTGTGAGTTACAGATATCATGTACCCATGTAGGAATGTAAATAGTTTAACCTTATTGAGTTCCTTATGAATTCCTTTTTCTATTTACCTTTTCTTGATTCTTGCATTTGGAAGTCAGATTTTCTTTTCAGCTCTCGTCTTTTCATCAAGAAAGCTTGAAAGTCCTCTATCACACTGAATGTCCAATTTTTCCCCCTGAAGGATTATACTCAGTTTTGCTGTGAACATGATTCTTGGTTGCAATCCTAGATTTTTGCTCTCTGGAATATTGTATTCCAAATCCTCTGATCACTAATGCAGAACCTGCTAAACCTTCTGTTATCCTGACTGTGGCCCTGCCCTACTTCATTTTATTTTTTTCCTTTCTGCATGCTTGCAATATTTTCTCGTTGACCTCAAAACTCTGGAATTTGGCTATAATATTACTGACAGTTTCCTTTTTTTAAGTCTCATTTAAGACATGATCTATCTGTTCTTTCAATTTTTATTTTGCCCTCTGGTTATAGAATATCAGGGAAAATTTCCCTGATAATTTCTTGAAAGATATGTGTAGGCTCTTTTATTTATTTATTTTTATCATGACTTTCAGGTAGTGCAAAAATTTTAACATATCTCTCCTTAATCTCTTTTCCAGATCAGTTGTTTTTCCAATGAAACATTTCACACTGTGTTCTATATTTTCATTCTTTTGACTTTGTTTTATTGCTTCTTGGTTTCCCTTAAAGTCATTGGCTTCTACTTACTCCATTTCAATTTAGTGCAATTATTTTATTTAGTGAACTTTTGGATGTCCTTTTCCATTTGGCCCATTTTGCTTCTTATGACATTCTTCTCTGCATTGTTTATTTTAGTAACACCAATAAAATAAAACAATTTATTGTGTAAACTGGCGCCCAACGTGGGGCTGACCCTTCGGGACGACTAGCTGGCGGACGGCCTGCTGGACGCAGCTGGTCTGCTCCAGTCGCCAGGCAGCCTCGAGGCCACTGTAGCCTCGGGAAGAGGACAGGATGGGAACAGGGCATAGTATCCCTGTAATTAGGCCGGAGGAGAAGGGGGTGATAGCGGCGCAACTTTATAAGCTCTGCGCCCAAAGGGGGGCAAAAATCCCCATTAAGACCTGTAGGGAGTTTATAGATAAGATCTGGGACATATGCCCTTGGGTCAGGCATGTCGGCATACAGGCCGATAGATGGAGAGTTGTGGGACAGCAGATGGCAGCTTTTGAGAATGGCTGCCCTGGTTCGCTGACACCCACTGATTTTTCGGTTTTTAAGATAGTGGATGCGGCATTGAATCCTTCCCCGATTGCCGCTTCCCGGTCCTTGGCCACACAGGTGGGCTCCTCATTAGCCGGGTCAGATTCAGAGTTAGAAAAAGGGAAGAATAAGGAATTGAAGGACCCAGGGGGCTTCGGTCAATATCCGTGGGAGGACTTAAGAGCTGTGGTAATGAATCAGGCGGCGGATAGTTCCGCTAGCAGTTCAGAAGGGGAAGATGAAGGTAAAGGGAGTGGGCGCCAAGATGGCGCCCGGGGATCGAGTTAGAGAAGAAGGACCCGGAAGGACACTCCCTCACGTAGGGAGAGGAGGGAGAGACGGGAGAACAAAGGAGAAACGGATGCAGGGGGCGTGCTCCCCACTTCCGTGCCCTTTACCTCCGCCTTGCCACCAAGCACCTCCTGTTTCTAGTTCCGCATGGAGAGGGGTTAATAAGGCGGAGCCTCCGTGTGGCGGCGGAGGCGGGCGCGGAGGTGGACTTCGCCTCTTGGGATGTCTATCCCATTTTGACTGATCCCCTTACGGGTCAGCGTACTCATTCTCCCATCCCATATAAGACACTGAAAGAGTTCAAAGAGGCGGTGACTAAGTATGGCCCTTCTTCACCTTATGTTAGGAGGCTACTCATGAACCTAGTGACCGCTCACCCCTGGACCCCGGGGGATTTTGACGAGCTAGCTATGTCCTGTCTAGACCCTGCTATGCATCTTGCCTTCCAGGCACAAGTGAAGAGGGAGGCCCGGCATTTGGCCCGACTTAGACCAGGCAGGGCCCCTCAAGACACTGAGCACTTAATTTGTGGCACTGGCCATTTTTCCAACCCGGCCGTGCAGGCAGCCTATGGGCAGTTAGAATTAGATGATGTCAAGGCCGCACACATAGCGGCCTGGGAGAAGGTTTCTGCCAAGGGTATGACAGGGGGCCCTAAATTAGTTGGCCTGAAACAAAGACCTGATCAGACCCCCCTTTCTTTTGTTAACCAAGTTCAGGAGACGGTCCATAGGACCCTAGGCAGCGGCCCTGGGATGGACATACTCATTAAGCAGTTGGTTAAGGAAGGCTTGCGCTCCAGGGAGGCAGCTGCGGTGGCATCCCTGCCATCGGAGGCCCCCTTGGAGGACGTCATAGACAAGTTAATGGACCTGCCCCCGGAAAATCCGATTGCACAGTTGGTTTGCACTGCCCAGGATAGGGACCGCCAGTTTGTACAGGCGCTGGAAAAATTGACAGTCTCAAATACAGAGAGGGAGCAGAGCCTCTTGGCGGCTATACAACAACTCAGCTCGTCAGCCTAGAAAGGTCCCGGCAAGCAGGCTTGTTTTCAATGTGGTCAATACGGCCATTATAAGGCCCAGTGCAAAGCCACCTCTAGAGGAACACCTCCTAAGTGTTTTAACTGTGGACGCCTTGGCCACATAGCGCGGTTTTGTCGCGCCAAGAATAAACAGGGCAGCGAACAAGCCCCTTTGGAGACCGGGGTCTCCCCCGGATCTCAACCGCAGGGAAACGGCGGGTGGAGGGGCCCAGCCGCAGGGCCCCTCCCCCATCCTCGTTAAGCGGCAATTATCCTCAGTTTGTAAGCGTCAGGGCCTCTCCTGGAAAACAACCCTCCATCTTTACACTTCCCCCTGGAGAGGCGATAACAGTCCCTGCCCATTTGCCTTTCCACCCAGCTGTAGTGACCGGCCTAGAAGGCTCTCCTGACTTTGAGGTCCCCACCCAAGTAGCAGAGGATATGGAGGCAATGTTGACCCTGTTTAATCCACACTGCCCGGTTCCAGGGTAATGTGGCAGGATAAGGGAGGCCAATGGCACGGCCCTGTAAAAGTGGTTGGAAGAAGGCCTGGCCACCTTTCCTTTTTTCCAAATAATGACCCAACAGCGGTACAACAATGGGTGCCCCTTCACAAAGTTAGGGATCTTGACTAAGGCACCACCCTCGACAGGTTGGGGGGTGAGGAGAATTCTTGTTCTTCTTATCTTTCAGATTGTCGACTCACCCTCCTCATCTTGGGTCTCCTTGCTGAGAATGCCGTGACGGAATTACGCTGGGGACTGCTTTCCACCTTCCCGAGACCCATGCCTGTGACTTCTTCGGCACAAGTTTTTCCTCGTTTATTTACAGTTAACAACACCCTTAAGCTCCCTGTTCTGCACCTCAACAACGACACTAGGCCGGTGGAAAGTAACAGGACAATATCATTTAATGGGACGTTATGTTTTCAAATCACACCCACAGTCGATCCGGAACTGTCACCATGTGTCGGGCTGTTTCCTCAAGAGGCTGTGTGGTCTGACCGCCTCAACTTTACAAGCAAGAAGATAAGACAATTAAGACTGGCTATTGCATCGGTGAATTCCACCTCTGTCGATCCTGCCGTTCTCTCCGGACTGTCTAGGTGGCTGCATGATGTTACATCCTGGTTCTCACAGTGGGGAGGCTTAACCTCCTCCACCGTGGTGTTTGTTCTTGTGATTATTTTGCTTTTGTATTGTGTTTGCAAGCTACGGCGCCATCAGGATGGTTACATGCTTCTGACCCAACAGGCCCTTTTTACCCTCCAAGAGGGGGGAGATCCTCAGGTATGGTTCCAGGCCATGGAGGACGTGTGACACCTGGGGTAAGACGGGGGTGACTCCATGACGGGCAACTCCTCCCTCCTCAGCCGCCTAAGACAGGACCCAGGGTGTCGGTGTCCTACGACGGGTAAGGTTTGAGTGAATCGGAGGTGACCTAAGCCAGAGGCCCCCGCACTACACGTCAGAGTCCTTGGGACAGGACCCCTGAGTGGTAATTGGATTTTTCCGTGGTCTTTCGGGCAAGAAGCATGGTCACCTGTGTCGCCTGTAGCGAGAAGCTTAGCAGCCTACACTGCCAATAGCTGCTGAAGGCTATTGATTTTTGACATATAGGATTACAGTTTGCTTTAAAGAAAAAGGGGGAGTTGATGGGGGAGGGGGAGGGGTTTATGGGCGGTGCCATGGTTGCTTTGAATGAATATGTATAAGCTTGATGGGGTGATCTCCATATAAGGCCATGGGGTGATCACCATATAAGGCCATAAATGTAAGGCTGCGATATGATTGGCTCGGATTCGCTATATATTTTCTCGTGTGAGAGAGCTCTCTCTCTCTCTCCACCATGTAACTGTTGAAGAATAAACCACCCCGCTTCACTCCTCCGCCTTCTGTCTGGTGTTTTTCCCCGTGAGGGGCCGGTGACGACCGAAGACCCGGGATGGGTAAGTGAGAGGGCCGTGGGGCTAGTCGTCTAGATCTGTTGTGAGGGCAAACGCCCGCAACAGTAAACATTAAAAAAGTTAATAGACAAAACAATAATTTATCCCAATTATTTGCATTGATTGCGGTAAAATCTTTTAACCACTTTTTCACAGTAATTTTCCTACCACCTTGTTTTACCTGAAGTAAGACATTTGTGGCCAGAGAATATATGGAACAGACACTTTTTGTCTAAATACCACCAAGTACTTAAAGGCTACTGGTGGCTGAATCATTAATTGGTATGCATAAGACATTAGCAACAAGCAGAGGCATTCCCCGTTACAATGTTAAGTCAAGACTTTAGTTTGGGTCATTAACAGACCTTCAACTAGATCAATCTTTTCTTATTAGACCTTTGTTCAAAACAAAACAAAACCTATTGTGCAGCTAGGTGGCACAGGGGATAGAGGACCGGCCCTGGAGCCAGGAGGACCTGAGTTCAAATCCAGCCTCAGACATTTGACACTTAGTAGTTGTGTGACCCTGGGCAAGTCACTTAATCCCAATTGCTTTGCTAAAAAAACAAAACAGAACAAAAAGACACTCTCAACATAGTAACATCCCCAGGTAACAACTTGTCAAATTCAGCCTGGGTACACAGACTGGTGGCTTTTTCTCAGCTGGAAAAACATGTTTATGCTAGCAGACATCTCATCTCAAACAACTCTCATTCTAGAGGGTGCATGTTGTCTCCCAGGCTTAGACTAGCTCAGATACCCTCTGAGCAGCCATAGAGGTGGGGCTGCCTTGTTACAAGTTATAAGTGGGGAGAAGAAGTGGGTTTTAAAAATCAGGTGGTGAGGACCTAAAAAATGGTGAGAAAGCTTTAATTAGATATCTGTCTTTAGGAAAATAAAAAATAAACACATTTTAATCATCTAGGGATCTAGGAATCACTTGAACTAGCCTGACCTGTTCTTCAACTGAATGACTGATAACACCAGACTGTCCCACTGTAAGCAGGTGTAAGCATTGCTGCCTGAAGGAAGTCTTTGATTTCAAAGGGGAATACTGAATGAGATGGAGGGAAATTTAGCTATTGGTGATGTCTTCTTAAAATGAAAATTGACTCTCATGTGTGACTTGCACATCCATAATGTCATGATACATCCAAATGTATAGAAAATATATAACTTTTAATTCCTATCCTACTTTATTCCCTTACATCATGCAAAAGCTTTGGTCAAAGAGAGGCAACTTCTTTGTATCCAGAACCCTCTGAACCTGTGACGTGCATCTGTCCCAGTGGTATCTTCATTCTTCCCTCCCAGGAAGGCCTTTGACAGAAATACAGGATTTACACACAGCTTTATCTTTAGGACAGGAGTATAGCCAACAAAAGAAAAACAGAAGGGGAAATCAAAATACTTTTAAAAGAAGCATTCTAGCCAAACATTACAAAGATGGTCCGGATGAACACGCAGCTGATGACTGCGGAGTCAGGCATTCAAGTTCATTCAAATGCTGGTGATTTTTTCGGGGGGCATGAATCTACTGTACCCCAGGGTCCTTAGTGTCATCCTTCCACTTGGAAGAATCACCAGATGGGTTATGCTGCCATTATTAAGGGATATCCGCAGCCAGCCCTCAGGAGGGAATTGTAGTGTTCTGCAGACAATGTGGCGGATGATATTGAAGTGACACACAAAGATTTCATAGCTCTCTTCCTCCTGTTTGGCATCTGCACGATGGATGAAGTGCCGAAATGCAGCCTCAATATGGGCTCCGTCCTCTTAATACTGCCGGGCTTCTGGTTTCCAGTCAGATCCAGGAGGGTCGGGTTCAATGGGAGCACCTTCCTGTAGCAGGTCAGTGATGATTCTGTTGACTCCTGGCAGGTTCTTGGAGATGATGTCAGTTGTTTCTATTGCTCGGGTCATGGAAGAGTGCACGGTCTTATGAAACTTCATGTCCAAGCTAGCTAATCGACCACCAGTCAGTTCAGCCTGTTCACGACCCAGTTCAGTCAGAGTTGGAATGCCTGATCAGGAAGATGTGGCCAGTGGCTCTGGTTTTGCTTGGATGTTATCTCCTCTTCACCAGTTTCTGTACTTCTTTTCCTGAGGTTGATAAGAGACTTTGGTTCTTGCTTGTCCCAGTTCCGCTGGCCGACCCTGTCCGCACCGCTCCGTCCACGTCGGGGCTTCCGGGCGGCCGAACCACCCCGCACCCCCACCACACCACCCCCCAGGCCGCCAGCTTCTGCGCCGGCATGAACGCCATCGCGCGGGGCCGGGCTTGGGCCGCCTCCCACCTCCTCCAGCCGCCGCCGTCGCCGCCGCCATCACCACCGCCTCACAGTTCGGCTCCGACCCCGGCTACCGCCACTGGAGAAGCACAGGCGCTGTCGCCTCATTGGGTTTTTGGATCTTTTTTGCCGTTTGGCCTAGTCATTATTAAGGTGTTATTTTCCTCAATAATTTTTTTTTGTCTCCTTGTTACCAAGCTTTTGACTCATTTTTTTTTCTTTCATCACTCTTATTTCTTTCCCCAATTTTACCTCTAACTATCCTACTTGATTTTCAAAATACTTTTTGATATTTTCCATGTCCTGATACCAATTCATATTTTTCTTGTAGGCTTTGAATGTGGGAACATTGACTGCTATCTTCTTCAGGTTGTGTGTTTTCATCTTTCTTTTCCCCACAATAACTTTTTATAGTGATTTTTTTTAACAATCCTTTGCTCATTTCCCCAGCCTTATACTTGACTTTTAACTATTACTTAAAGTAGGGCTGTACTTCCAGAGTGGAGGGTTTTGGAGGAGACCTCAGTTGAGGCACTGCCTTTACTCCACCATCCATCTTGCCTTCTGCCATGTAGTTTTTAATGTTATTCTACTCCCTTAACTAATCTGAGAAGAACTTATCATGTGAATATTAGCTTTCTAGTTATTTTTCCCACCCCTTCCTGCCTTTTGCCTTCATATGCATGCCCTGAAGTCTAACTAAATTGTAATCTATTTATTGAAGATTTTCTCTAAATAATTAGGTAATGTCACTGTATTAATCATCCCTTAGAATGTGATTAGCATCTCTCTAACATTCATATCATGTACCATTTGCATTACAATTATTTTACATGTGCAGTATTGGCTCTTAAGGTATAAATTGCAGGAGGTTGGAGAATGTGTCTTATCTATTTTTTTTTTTTAATTTCTCTTGTGCCTAGCATAATGGTCAAAATAATGAAAAAAATCTTAAATTGAAATTGCAAAAAAATATATGTTGATGTTCTTCCAAATTCAATGTCTTGACCATCTCACTCCATTATCTCAGGAAATTTAAAAAAAATTGTTTAATTACTTGATTATTACAGCAGGGAGACGAAGAAAAGGAATAAGGAGAAACATGCCCATTTCTCTATTCCAGGATGGGAAGGAGGAAGGAGTGAGAGGTGTAATTATTTCATTTGTTTTTGTTCTTTTATCTTTAATTTCCCTATTTCTTGATTTTTGCATTTTAATGAAATCCGAAAAAAAGTTCATTTGAGAAAATTACTTGATGCATTTTATTTCTAACCATTGACCTCATTTTGACTCACTATTTTACTTATTCAAAAAGAAAATAATAAAAAATAAGGTTAGAAACATTTGCTTTCAAGAAGTTAATCATCTCTATATTAAACTGAATGAAAAAAGCAAATGAATAATATTTGGGAGACAATCAAAGGAGGGAGAAAAAAGTTATTGGAAATGTTATTGGAATGTTAGTGTTCAATTCAGATAAAAAACTTCATGATAAGGCAAGATATAATCATGAGAGAAGATTTAGAATTCATAGATATTTGCTACATGTACGTTTTTCCTAATGGTAGAGCAGTCTGAAAAACATTTTGGTTGAATTATAGATATTTCAGATGCTAGAGGAAGGGATGAGAAATATAATTTCAAATCTTATTTTTAAAAAATGAATAGGAACTAGGTGGTTAAGCAGAAATTCTAATTTGTGTGATAGTGACATTGCCTTCTTAGTGTACATGATCATACTCTATTGATTCAGACAGTGAGGTTTGGTGATAGTAAGTGACTTGCCCATGATTACACTTTTAGGAAGTAAAGAGTATTTGAATCCAGTTTCCATAATATTGAATCTAGTATTTGTTCTGTTCTGCCACTACTTTTTTTGCATATATTATACTTGTAAGTTATTTTTTTTTATTATGCCTTTGCACAGAAAGCAGGTTGAATGAACCTAGATATGTGTTTATCTCAGAAAAGATTTCTGTATGGGCATTTTGTTTAACACTAGCAATAATGTATGTTTGTTAAAAATGGAGCACTTCAACGTGATCCGAATTATCTCAGAATTTTCAACATTACAAACAATTCAAAGGCAAATGGAAAGACATATTTAGGCTTCAGTGCACCATAAGCTTTGAATTACTTGAGAGAAATGGCAAAAAATAAAAACAGAAACATTGTCAATAAGAAACATGCAAAAGAAAGAGGAATAGACTTCCTTGATTTTGAGACTCACAACAAAATAAGAGGCATTTGATTTCCTTGATATGAGAAAATAGTAAGGGAAGTTATTCCCATCAATTTGGGTTGCTTCACTGTTCTAAAATGAAGTAGGAGATCTGGAGATAAGGGATGTAGCATAAAGAAGAGCCATTATATAAAGAATTGCCCTGCCAAAGAAAGGTGCAACAAATTTTCATGAAATAGTTCAGACTGACTGATTTTGGAGTGAACTGGTGTTAACAATGAAATATAAATATACATATTTCACTACCTAAATATTTTTATTTTGTTAGTATGAGCACTCTCTCTATGGATTCAGACACTTTAGAATCTTCAGCAACTCATATGGTAGATAATACTTATCACCTCGAAGCTAACATACTGATCATTTTTGAACCTAACTAAACTGGGGACAGACCTACCATTCATCATCAAACCTTTCCCTAAGCATAATTTTCAAGCAAATAAGGTCATCCATTTCCTTGTCATGAAGAAAATTTGGTTAATGACAAGCATGTAAAAATATAATAGATCTTCAACTGATTAACTCTTAGGTTATCTTTCTTCTGCTCTGTTGATGGCTCATGACTCCATTTGCTTTTTGATTTTAAATTTAGTTTGCCTGCTATTGTATTATTATCTACACATAAAAAATTCATTAGCATTATGATTCTGAAATCTCTAAAGAGTACAAATACCTGGTCACTTTTTTTTATTTCTGCACAGAGCATTCTACATTTTATTATGTTCTTATGATCAATTGTATTGGTTTAATTAAATAGCAAAACTTATAAAGTGAGAGGCTTTATTTTTTTTTGTTTAAGATATTTCCAGATTATTATTTCCAATTGTGCAAATGCCTTGTAGAGTCTAAAATAAGCAACGTTTCTTATCAATGCTAATTGTCTGGGGCACTGGTATGGAAAACCAAAAATTGTAAGTAGTCTTGTAAAGTATTTTTAGACACACACTTCAGTTCAAAAGGGGAATGTGAAGTAGAAGATAGAGCTAGGCCATGAAGCAGAGGGAGAGAGCAAAACACAATCAAAACTCATTAGCAAACTACACACTGTAGTTAGTCTTTTACAGGTCTAAGTATACTAGTGTTCACATCTGTTTAGGCTTTCATATAAATAGTTATATTTTCCCCATTCCTTATTCAGTTCCATTAAGTGACCTGTAAAGTTTCATCCAAAAAAACCCACAAAATAAAAACAACAGCAACAAAGCAAGACATTTGATCAGACATGACAGATATTTAGTAAGTGTGCATTGTGTGTTATTCATTGTAATGAATAAGTATAACTGCAAAGAACATTGAATTTTGAAGATAAAGATATAAACTAAAATTCTGTTGCCCTTGAATATGATTTGTATGTCCCTGGATTATGCCTTACTTCTCTCCTCTTTAAAATGAGAAACATACTTCTTATCCTACATACTTTTCAAAATTTTTGTCATGAAAGTATTTGGTAAAAAAAAGTGATATATACTTGGAAGTTAGTATTATTATTTTTAACTTATAATAATAATAATAAGGTAGTATTTTATATAACACCTTAAGGTTTGCAAAGTGCTTTACAGAACTTTTTCCTCAAAGCAACCTTCAGAGGAAGGTGGCTTCTACATTTTACTAATGAACAAAGCAAAGTAGAACAAAGTGAAGTCAGCTTTGAACTCAGGGCTTCCTGTCTCCATGTTCAGTGCTCTATTTGCTGTGCCTCCTAGCTACAGTATATTTTGACTCTTTAGGTTTATAAATTGCAGAATATTTGGGAGTCTACATTTATTGAAGGAGTTTCCTCATTATCAAACTAAGTATACCAATGAAATTACAATTCCACACTACTGATATTGTGGTTGTTAAAATTATTATCATTCCTTTATCCTTAATAGAGTCAATAAGAAGTTTTTTTTAGTATGAGTTCTTAAGTTGGATTCAATAAACCATATTTAAAAAAATATATATATAAGTTTTTTAAATATAATTGGTTTCCTTTGTAATGCTCTCTAATTTATGCATTTAAAAACGTTATTTTAAGATGGATTCATGAGACTGTCAAAGAGCTCCATGACATAAAATTGGTTTTTATTTAGAGTAGTGGTCACTTTTGGATGGCCAGTATGAAAGCAAACTTTTGAAATAATAAAATGGATAATAATGGATTTAAAACCATCCAAAAAATACTTTATAATAACAATGATACATAAATGTCATCACCCTGAAACATCAGTGATGGATACATTCTTGTCAAAAAGAAGCCAGGTAACTGGTATATATTTGCATATCATATAATAATCATGTTAGTGCTTTTAGAAAAAAAAAAGTCTAAGGGTATCTAGGTGGCACAGTGTATAGACCACCAGCCCTGGAGTCAGGAGAACCTATGATCAAATCCAACCTCATACACTTGACACTAGCTCTGTGACCCTGGGCAAGTCACTTAATCCTGATTGTCTAAAAAAAACTTTTACAAAGGAATAGATAAATGAATTACAGCTTGTATGAAATACTGTGTTTTTTTTTTTTTTATCAAAGTCACTAAAATTGGTTTACTCCTGAATGAGTCCTATGGCTAAGATCCTAAAAAGGAAAAACAAGCCACTCATCAATAATATCCATGTGATTTCAACTAGTTATATGCTTACACAAAAGTGTCAAATAGATCACTACATCACATGAATTTGCTCATTGAATAGAAGTTTATTATAAAGATAATGTCATTGTTATCAAGAATTATAAAATGCCCTTTTTTTAATGAGCCTAGATTTGCGGACTTAGTAAGGAAGAAGTAGGAAATACAATCCATTATTATAGGCTATAAAATTTTGATACTTTTAATACCTATGAAGAAATGATCAAGTGGCTAAAGATTTTTATACCAAAAACTGACTAGCCTTCATAAACTGAGAGTATAAGCCTAGGTATTACAAATACAAATGCCCAAATTTCATTAAGGATTAAACAAAGAGATTGTACTGGAATTGACATATAGTAAAATATAAAACTGTGTTCATGAATACCTAGACACATTGTTTACCCATACAAATATATAAACAAATTTTTAATCAATATAGTCAGATAAAGTATTTACAATTTCCAATTTTGCAAAAAAGTTGTTTAAATGGTTTCTATGACTCAAATTTCTACCCACTCCTACATATTATTGCTGATTTTCCTTAAGTTCAGATTTGGCTTTTTCTTTCTCTTAATTAACTCCATTGACTTTTTACTGTCTCAGTATATAATATAATTTTTTCTTGTTTATTTTTTAAAGTCCTTTTCAAGCTAGCTCCAATCTATCTTTTGAACTTCATTGAATGTCATTGCCCTTCTAGCATTCTATTATGTAGACAAACAGTTCTTGTTCTCAAATATGACACTTTATATCCCATCTTTGGGTCTTTGCACTGGCTGTCTCTCAAATCGGGTGAGGCTGGACCTCACATCTTTCTCATAGACTTTCTCCCCTCCTTCATGGTTGTAACTCAAATGCTTTGTTCTACAGGAAGCCTTTCCTGATCTTCTTAAGTGCTAATGACCTCCTCACTAAATCATGTTGTTTGTAATGACTTTGAATTTTTTTTAATACTTTATGTATTGATTCATGATGTACATATAAACGTTTGTCTACCCCTCCCCCGCATTAGAAAGGATTTCCTTGAAAGTAGGGATTATTTCATGTTTCGTGTTTTAAACTATAGCACTTAGTATAGTGCCTGAACACATAGTAAGCACTTAATGTTTATTAATTGCACATTGATGCTTGGTTAATTCATTTGCATGGAATTAAAGTTCTTAAAGAGAAAGCAGAAGTAATCTGAAAATAAGATGAAATACATATCATTCTCATCATCTTTTCTGCTATTTGAGTAATTGTAAGCATACATTTAGTGAGACATAAGAAGATAAAAACATATCTCCAGAATAAATTTTATCTACTTTTGCAGTAGATAATATTATATTATTTTGCAGTAGATAATATTATTCTGCAAAATATTATAAAGGTAAATGTATAATAGTATCCTAGGATTCCTCCCCAGACTATACTTCCAACTCAATAAAATATAAAATAATAAATATAACAACCACACACTACTACTATTACTACTACTACTATCACTATCTCTACTGTTACCACTGTCTCTTGTCCTACAACTATTAGTTACTACTACCACTACTACTACTACTACTACTACTACTACTACTACTACTACTACTACTATCACTATCTCTACTATTACCACTATCTCTTCTACTACTACTGCTGCTGCTGCTACTGCTGCTGCTGCTGCTACTCCTTCTGCTATTTCCACTCCTACTACTTCTACTATTCCCTTCTTTTTTCTCCTTCAAAAATCTGTGTGGGCCTCATCTCTTCACAACTTAACTATTACAATAGCCTTCAGGTTGGTTTCCCTGTCTCAAGTTGTTCCTACTCCAATCAATCTTCCACTCTGCTTTCATATTGATATTTCTAAGGCACAGGTCTGACCATGTCACTTCTGTATTCAAGCCTTATGTTTTGCTTCATAAACTGGCTCTTTCCAACCATTCTTTGGTTAAAAAACACTGGGCCAAGAAAATACTTTAAAAAATCTAGCTTTGAGATGAGATGGAACGAGTTTGTTTTATAGAAAATATATTTCGTTGTGACCAAACTATGGTGATAGTTAAATGTCAATGAAATGATATAGGTAAAAATAATATCCACTATTTTCTATCCTAGAATATTTTTCAAAGACAAATGACATATGATGTATGGTGCCTGTGTTATTACACATATACTCCAAATAAGTTTGTCTAATCAAAGAGGGAACTTTTTTTGTTTTTATTTTTGTTTATTTTTAATAGAAATGAAAGAAAAAGAATCAGGGAACTAATCATTACTT
Source organism: Petaurus breviceps papuanus (assembly GCF_028583685.1). NCBI lineage: Eukaryota > Metazoa > Chordata > Mammalia > Diprotodontia > Petauridae > Petaurus > Petaurus breviceps. Next base: position 4,568,822 of record NW_027186315.1, on the reverse strand, counting down.
AATTCTCTTGAGACAGATAGAAAGGAAAATACTATGTATCTGAGATTATCTCTTTCTCAATAAGTTCCCTTTTACTTTTTAAAATCTTTCATTTCACTTATGTTATCCTCCCAAACCATGAGAGTGTAGCCATTCTGCTTCTCTGAACACAACAGATTATGAGTCTGATCTCAAAATTACATCTCACCTCCTTAAATGCCAGAAATGACTCATTTTTATGTTTGTATCCTCAAAGACATATAACTCAGACATTATTTGAATTCTTTCCAAAAGTGCATTTATTTTGCTTATCAAAAATTTCTGAATTGCAAATATTCTCCAATTCATAAATATCAGCAAATTCAATGTGAATTAAATTATTCTCATTATTTAACTGAGATTGTACTGAATAAATTGGGATTGTAATTAAGTATTACAGACATAAATTTAACAAATTTGACTCATAGAAGACTGAATAAATCTCTAAGTGTAGATCTAAATACTATGATAGAGATGACTATAGTGGGACAACTGAAACTTTCCCAAACATGCTCAATGTGTTTTGACAAAACTCTAGCCCCTGGACAGGCATTTTTCCTTATCTTTATCTTAGCTGCCTGTTTCTTCACACCTGTCTTCTTTTAAGACCTTTTGAACAGAGGTTCACAAGTTCTTTAGAGCCTGAAGTCAAGAAGAATTAAGTTCAAATACAGTTTCAGACACTAGCTATGAGACCATGAATAACTCAGTTAATCTCTCTTTTCCTCATTTTTATTATCTGTAAAATGAGGATATTAATAGTAACTATTTCCTAGGACTGTTGAAAGTATTGAATGAGATATTTACTAGTGCTTAGTGCAAAACTGGCACATAGTAGGTACTTCTTAAATTACTGTTTATTTCTCTTCTTCATTCACTTCCAAGTCAATTTGTCTTTAAAGGCTGGCTAGATGAAATCTTTCAAGAAGTTTTCCCTCATTCATATTTCACTTTTTACCCTTTCTACCAGAATAGATAGGTGTAGCTCTACTATGATACTAAGAACATGGACACTAGGGAGTTGAGTGCAGTAGTGGTACTAATGGTACTAGGACTGAACATAGAGTTGAAAGAGATAAGACAGCTGTATTTTGGAGAATTGGAGAAAATAAGTTGGAGTAATCTCAAAGATGTATTTTATTTATTTGGAAATATGAATTAGCATCAGTCTCATACAAGGAAATAGGAGATAATTCTCTTCTCTTCATTCTTATTCTTTCCCTTTCACTTCATGTCTTTGGGCACCAGGGATCCAGAGGTAAGAACAGCCCTCATGTAAATTTTTTTTCTGCATTACAAGTGATGCAGAACCCTTTTCTGATATTTATTAACTTTAATGCTTTCCTTCTGAGATTATCTACAGTTTATATTGTTTATGTATTGTTTGCAGATGGTTTTTTGTATATTATCTGCCTCAGATTATGAACTTCTTGAAATCTGTTTATTTTTTTTCTTTTTTATTTTGTATCTTCAGTATTAAGCACAATTCCTAGAAAGTAGTAAGTACTTAATAAAATACTGTTTACTTAAACTGTAGCATTTCAGGGCTAACCTGGTAACTTAATCCTCATGTTGATTCTTTTTGGAAACGTCACCTAAAATCAAAACAATAGACTAATATATCATCTATCTATTCATCCTTATATTCTATCTTTTTAACTATCTATTCATCTATCACCTATGTACTCATCTATTTATTTTCTATTTATCCACTTTTCTATTCATCCTTCCATTATTTTTGTTGATTTTTGACATCTACATAGTTTGATTGATTTAACACTGTTTCCCACAATTATCTAGTGTCAAAGTGCTGACAATATTCCCAATTCCACTACTGATTCACTAAGCCTTCCAGTCCTCTCCTTGCCTCCACACCATATTAATGAGGAACATTTTGCAGATAGGGTATAGCCCACTGTAACTCAGAACCCTCAAACTCTAGAGAAATGTCATCCTCAGTCTTTTTATCATAGACTCATGCTACTGTGCCTAGCCATTGATCATTTTTTAAAACACACAATTCATACAAATTGTATATAGTCTATGCACAGTACACTTTTATAAACACTACTCTAACAAATTCTAAATATATTTTGACCGATCAAGCTAATATTATGATATTGTTTACTCCATGATATTTTTTTATTCTACTTTTCATGATAGTACTGCCACCTGGTTCTCTTTTAAGGTTGATCAGTTTCTCTAAGTATTCTTTCCTACCTCAACATCCACATCATGTCCTCTAACTCTAGGTATTCACCAAGATTATATCCTAGGTGTTCTGTTCTTTTACATCTCTTAGATACTTTATGAAACCCATGGTTTAAGGTCACTTTAAGTAAGAATTCTCTCATTCTTTTTTACTTGCATCCCTGCCATTTACCACAGTGATGGCACATAGTAGGAATCTAATAAATATTTGATTGATTTGAGCTAAGTTGGTCAATGTGCTGTTTCACACACATATCATCTCTTTTTCACTTTTTATGACTTTGCAAATATGATCCTCTCATGCTTCCAATATACTCCCTTTTCCTGCGTATGTCTTGGAAACCTTCTTTGCTTTCTAAGACTAAACTCCCTTAAAGAATAAACTTTGGCATTAACTCCTACATAATAAATTTCCTGATTTCCTCCCCAACACAAAACATTAGGTGCTCTTCTCTTATAATCACTGCTTTTACTCTGCATGTCTCTCACACACACACACACACACACACACACACACACACATGCTTTGTTTCACAGCCCCAGTAAAATGCAACCTACATAAGAAGGTATTTTGTTTGTTTTTTTTATATATGACCATCTCTTAGTACAGTGCCTGACACTTTGACTAATTGAATCATTGAAAAATAAAAAAAAAATCAAAGTTTATTTATTAGTATAATGAAATGAGGAAAGGCAATGAAGTAGAAATCAGTAACAGAAGCAGAGATTATGCAACTAAGTGCTTGAATGATTAAATTAGATTAATAAGATTGATAATTTTCTCATTTCTGATTTGTTCCCCATGTATAAAATGGGAAGTTTAGACTGCATGACCTCTAAGTCTTCTTCAAGTAACCAAAATGTTAGATTCCTTTTTTAGAACTATGTTAGATTATTCTAACAAGGAGGCACTTATTGGACAGGCAGGTTAGAAGAAGTACTAGATAGGGAGTGTGAAATAATTTGAGAAAAGCTACAAAAGTTGTCCAAATAAGAGAAAATGCAATCCTGATTTTATGATGATAGCCGGCCGGATAAATTGAAAAAAAAAATGTAGCAAAGATTTAATGGACATAGAGTGGGGCTTGGAGACTGTATGACATACTTTTACTATTTCTCTGTCAGGTGGCCAGTGGCAAGTGACTTTCTTTTTCTCTACCTTATCCCTCACATGTAAAATGATGGATATCTATATATCTTAGGGGATAGATGGTCAGATCTGGAGTGAGGAAGACGATTTTTTTTTCTGAGTTCAAATCTGCCCTCAGACAATTACTAGCTATATATATATATGTGTGTGTGTGTGTGTGTGTGTGTGTGTATACTCAGTTCAAATCTGCCCTCCGACAATTACTATGACACCAGTCAAGTCACTTAACTTTGCTTCAGTATCCTCATCTTTAAAATGGGCTGGAGAAGAAAGTGGCAAACTACCCCAGTAACCTTTGCCAAGAAAACTCCAAATGGATCCTTAAAGAGGAGGACATGATAAAAAAAAGAAAAAAAAAAACAAAACTGAACAACCACAAAAAATGAAGGAGAGTGGTACTTGGTTAAAGTCTCTAAGTTTAGCAGTCACTAAGGTGCCCTCCAGCTCTAAATCTGACATATCAATAGTATTCAAGGGACTCTGTGAAAGTGTCATTGATGAGTCTGTAACTGACTAGATGTTTTAATCAACTGATGGGCTATTCTGTTGTTATTATTATTATTATTATTATTGCTTTTTAGAGAGCAATTGGGGTTAAGTAACTTGCCCATGGTTACACGGCTAGTTATTTTGTGTGGGTGTTAAGTGTCTGAGGCTGAGAGGGAACTAAGATCCTCTTGATTCTGCAGCTGGTGCTTTACTCACTGAGCCAGCTAGCCGCCCCAACTGATGGGCTATTCTGGACTTCAGAAAGAAGACCTGGTTTGAAGTCTTAACTTTATAAAGTTCCATCAGTAATTGTTGATAATGAGGAAGAGGAAGGAGTTAAAGGTGACTTGCAAGATTTAAAGAGATCTGGGCAGCCAGGTAGCACAGCGAGTAAGAACACCAGGGTCGGGATGACCTAGAGATCGAATCCGGAGCTTAGACACTTAGCACCCACCCAGAAACACCTAGCCGCGTAACTTTGAGCAAGTTACTTAACCCCAATTGCTTAGGGGCGGCCAGGCTCAGCGAGTAAGAGCACAGGTTCCAGCGTCGGGATGAGATCGAATTCTGTGCTCAGACACTCAGCACCACACCCAGAAATAACTGGCCTTGTAACCTTGAGCAAGTTACTTAACACTGATTGCTTAAAAAAAAAAAAAAAGGATTTAAAGAGATGATTGTAATTGTGATGCTGCCATCAGAAGAATTCAGAAGGAAGGAGTGATAGTTACCATTTATTTCCCATTCATGTATTTTTGTACTTAGTTTCATAATTAGTTCTTTTTTCAACTTTGATTCTGGGAAATTAATGAACTACAAATCAGGAAAAACAAACAAATAAAATTAAGCAATTTGGAATACGAAGGAGAAAGGCTAGATTGATTGAATAAATGCAGTTACCATAGAAGATATATCATATACCATAGAAGGATAATATCTATATTGACCGTAGTACAAAGAGAAGGAACCAAGTAGGACCTTTCACATAAAGTATACCTTGTCCATATCATTGAGAATCATATAATCAGTAGGGTGAAAAGGAAGTTTTATTCCTTGTATACATTTCTGTTGCTTTTGACCAATGTATTTAAAAGCTATTTGAAAGATAGGTTTTTTTAGTTACTATACATTCGAGATATTAATATGAACCCAAAATTTCATCAAATATGCACATATGTGTATATTAATATATACACATGCATATTCATATGTTTGTACACACACATATATGCATACACATATTTGTATATATACACAGAGATGTGTGTGTAATTCTTTGGATAAACACAATAAGCAAATATATATATATATAGTCTTTTATTCAGTTTCTGTATTTGGCATTAAAAAAAAAGGCTTACCTTGCCTACATATTGAGTGTCTGTACCTGTATACTCTTCCAGCAAAAAAAACTGATTCCACATCCAACCACGCTTGGTTCGACGTAGTATTTTCCCATGATCTTCTGAGAGACTGATCGTCCTTTCTCTTTTTAAATATCTGTTCATTCTTTCTTCTAAAGGTGTCAGGTCAACCACGTGAAGCATACAGGTCCAAATAAATATGTTTAGGCAGGAGCAAGTCCTCATTATGTGTGTTTTAGTGAGGATGTCGCGTTCAATATTTCTTCTGTTTTTCTCTCTCTCTCAACACACACACACACACACACACACACACACACACAGAGTTCCAAATGCTGTCTTCTCTTGAAAAACCTGTAAAGTGAGAAAAATATTTAAAAATATAGCTTACATATTTTGATAAGTTATATTATCCAATTCAATTGTTAAGATCTTGATAAGTACAAGGCACGATTGAAATAAAATATCTGTAGTTTCTTTCATCTTTTATTTTAGACTTATTGAAATCTAATGTCACATCTGGGAGTGGACATAACAAGAAACAATTATATCATAAAAAAGAATGAGACTAGATAGCATTTTAATAACTTAATTGTTAAAATGTAAATTATACATACATTAATGTAGCTTATGTTGAAAATACACTTAGGGTAAAGTACATCATGTCAAGTTTCTTTTTGTCTAGAAAACTGATAATCTAAACTACAAGTATAAGAATTGTAGGAGCAAATTGAAGAATAGAAAGATAGGTCATTTCCCCCATGACAATGAATCATGAAGCTTGTCTCCAAAAAACCTTATATCTACCGTTATTCTCCTATGCTCTCTGTGTCTTCTGTGAAAGTTAGCTAACACTCAATAAGAGTCTGGATGTGAAAACTTAGAGAAGTTGTAATTTAAATATTACAAGCACACATGGAAACTCTTGTGCAGATGCTATTGGGAAAATTCTAATTGTCCCTCTCTCGCCTTCTAAGTATATCTAAACTGCCCACTACATTACCACCACAGGGTGCAAGATACACCTCTTTACATTATTTCCTGCCAAGCATTCTTGTGAACTACTTAATCAGGTTCACAATTTTGTGTTATCCTTAAGTCCTTACAACTGCTTACCCATATATGCAGTCAATGATAAATCTTGTCATTCTTTCCCCTTCATCTCATAGATATATAATTTTTTCTCTAGTCCTCTGTTCTCTTCACTTCCTATACCTGGATTCTCTCCCTCCTCTCTTCTACTTCATAGAATCCCCCTCTTCCTTAAAACCTGTTCCTCAAACAATATTTTCTATATAAAGTCTTTCCTGAACCTGAACCTTCTGGAACCTTTCATCCCAAACTATTTTTCATTTAACCTCTTATTTATTTACATCATTCTCTTTTTAATTATTTTTATCTATATTAATTTATGCACTTCTTTTCTTTCCATTTAGAATGTAAGGTCTCTGGATGTAGGGATTTTTGCATTCTTTGTATTTGCATCCTCAGTAACTAGCACAAAACAAATGTTTATTGATGGATTGATTGGTGGAAGGACTGAAGAGGAAAGAAACTTGAAATAGAAATAACAATCAGAAAGCTGTTGAAATAGAATAGAGGTGATAAGTTTCAAAACTATAGAATGCTAGATATATACAGATATGTGTGTATAAATATATACATGTGTGTACACACATGCATATGCATGTCTAATGTCTAATCATGTTGCTTCTATGTTAAATAAATTATTCACACTTGCTAATGACTTTTCCATAAAATATCATTTCATCTTTAACTCTTTTAAAAAATGTATTCATATTTGTTTTATAATTAATTATAAATACAGTAGTAATATGAATACTTATAAAATAAATATATACATATTGTGAGACTTTAACCAAAAATAGCTTATTGGGTGCAGAAACAAAATAGTTTGGAAAATATTGATTAAAAACATTAAAGCCTTTGATATAAGTGAAAAACAAAATTAGAGGAACTTATTTCAAATTACATTTTTTCAGTAAATATTTTATAAATTATTGGGAAAGTTACCCAATTGTATATGTATATTACATTTCCAATAACTCTTCCAAGTGAAATCACTGCTTAAATTCATTTTTAAATTTGATAGCAGCTAAAAATATATTGTGAAGAAACTTCTAACCCCACTGCTGCAAACATGCCAAATATAGCTTTGTTAATTTTTGAAATATGCATTTCTGCTCCAAAACTTATGTGATTAGAAATATAACATTTCATTGGATATTTGTAAGAGATTAGGAAAAGTTTTAATTTTATAATTTTTCTTTTGCCTTTTGGAGAGCAGGGCAATTGGGGTTAAGTTACTTGCCGAAGGTCACATGCCTAGTAAGTTTTAAGTGTCTGAGGCCGCATTTGACCTCAGGTCCTCCTGACTCCAGTGAAAGTACTCTGTTCGCTGCACCACCTACCTGTCCCTAATTTTATAAATATTAAGAAGTGATTTAAAAAAAATCCTGAAGTCTCATTCTTAGGAAAATTGAATGATTCCTAGAGATATCTGCAATCTTTGCTCTGGTACACACACACACACACACACACACACACACACACAATATCCATTAACAACTTGAACATAATATTCCCTTCGTTTCATTTTCTTTGAAATATTAGCATACATCTATGAGGGACAACACACTGCTTTTAGAATACATGATTTAACTTAGCTCATCACCAAAATGCTTTTGCCACTTAACTAGATATAGTGAACATCATAAAAAAGAAAATGACCTCATAGTTCCTTTTCAATTTTGATATCTCTAGTGTCTATTCAAGTTAGTCAGTTAAAGCATGCTTTTAAAAATGTCCTAATGAACAAAATCATCTCAAGAGGAAAATAAAGTGAGGAGAATGGGATAATTTTGCAAAGATTATTAAAACTTTTTCTCAGTAAGAAAAATAGTCACATTACTTGGATATTGACATCACTATTTTTGAATACTAAAGAACCTAAAAACAGCAAAGATAACCAAATTAGATTATATGTATGATTAGAATATTATGATATATGTGCATATGTGTTTGAGTATACAAAGTGTATATGTGTATATATGTATATAAACATAAATACTCCTTTACATATATTTATATGATTATTTGTTTATACACACATGTGTTCTTCACAATACAATATCTCCCATTATACTAACTTATTTATATCATGTAAGATTCCTTGGACAGAAGAAATTATCCTCTTTGATTTCCATATGTAAATTAACTGAAGGTGAGGTATAATACAAGTAAAGTTAAGCTGGCAAAAATTCTGCTATTATGTGATAGTGTTTCCAATAAGGAACTTAGGTCAAGGAGGAAATCTTGTCGATACTTAGGTACTTTTTTTTTTCAGATGGCATTGGGTTGATTATATCAAGCCCCAATAAAATTGAGAACTTCCTGGAACCTATAGCTTATCACATGAAAATTATAGTCTATCCACTTAAAGAGGAAAGAACAGATGGATGAAGAACTTATATTACCTAGATTTCAGCATGCATCTGAATAAACAGTAATGGAGCTTCTCTATCAACATGCATATCTAAGATAGATAAGAAAAATGGTTAAGAGTTGGGTTATGAATCAAATTTGGATAGGGGAGTTGAACTACAAAGGAAGAGAAAAGGGAGGGACTCAAATGAATTCCCTCCAGTTAATACTACAAAAATAATTCAAAACAAAATAATAATATTTCAAAATAAATTCTGAAGTGGCAAAATCCACAAAAGGATAGGATGAAATAATTCCCAGCACAAGACAACTTAGAAAACCAGCAGGAAATGTCAGTTGAATCTGGCAACAGTCCAGAATAGGCCAAAACCCAGCAAACCAGCAGTATGTCTTGGGGTTGACTAAGACAGTGGTGGCAATTGTGATTTCCTCAGTCTCTCAGCACAGATGATAAGGGCGTTAGACAACTGGTCAGGATATTATAGTAGTCTTTTTGCTTGTACCAGCAGCAGGACTCTGTTGCATTGCTCATAGTTCTATCCAGGTTTCAGTTCAAGGAGGAGGAGGAGCACTAGAACACCAGAGTTTGTGGCATCATGGGAACTGGGCTCCTGGTTATAATTCATGAGTGGAAAAGAGTGTAGTCATTCACAGCCCAGAGAACAGAGGAGGAGGTTAGTAAGCACACATCTTTTATTTCAGAGTACCTGGAAAGAACTAAAAACTTACAGATCACTGAAGTTATCTCTGAAAAGAGTTGTACAAAAATCTTGAAAGTTAAGACAGTGTACTTTCCACACCAGAAGAAGAGTTTCATTTTAGCACACAGTTAAAAGTCAAGATATAAGCTGCAAAAATCAGCAAACAACTGATAAATATTCTGAGTATAGGAAGTTGCTATAGCAACAGGAAGTATTGAAACACACATTCAGAAAAAAAATCAGTCCAAATTGCTGCATCCTATATATTATATATGAATAGGTGTTATACCATGGAAGAACTAAAAAAAAGTATTTCACAAATCAAGTAAGAGAAGTAGAGGAAAAATGGGAGAGAAAAATGAGTGTGATGCAAGGAAACTATGGGGAAAAAAAGAGTGCACAGGTTGGTAAAAAGAGAAAAAAAAATAAAAACCTGAAGAAAATAACATGTCAAACAACAGAAAAGGACAAATGGGAAAAAAAGAGGCAAAAAATTCAATAAAGAGAATAATGCCTTAAAAAGTAAAATTGTTCAAATAGAAAAAAGATGTTCAAATATTCACTGAAGAAAAGAATTTCTTAAAAAGTAGAACTGTTCAAGTGGAAAAGAAGGTACAAAAACTCAATGAAGGAAATAATCTATTAAAAACTAGAGTTGGACTAATGGAAGTTAATGACTTTGTGGGATGTCAAGAAACAATAACCCCAAACCAAAAGAATGAAAGAGTAGAAAAACATGTGAAGTATCTCAATAGAAAAATAAATAATAACTTGCTTGGAAAATATATCCAGAAGACATAATTTTAAAGTTATTTGACTACATAAAAACCATGATAAAAATAGTATCTTTTAAGAAATTATCAAGGAAAATTACCTTGAAATCCTAGAATCAATGGGTAAAGTAGAAATCTAAAGAATTCACTGATGAATTCCTGAAAAAAAAATCCCAAAACGTACAACAGGAATGATATCAACAAATTCCACAACTCTTAGATGAAATGGAAATTATTGCTAGCATTCAAAAAGAAGGAACTAAAAGATCATGCAGCCCCAGTCAGGATAACACAAACTTGGCAGTTTCTACATTAAATGACTGGAAGACTTGAAAGATGATATTCTGGATGACAAAAGAACTAGGATCACAGCTAAGAATCACCTACCCATTAAAACCAAACACAATTCTTTAGAGAAAAGTGAATGTTCAATGAAATAGAGGATTTTCAAGTATTCCTCATGAAAAGACCAGGGATGAGTAGAAAATTTGAATTTTATATAAAAGACTCAAGAGAAGCATAAAAAAGTAATATATAAAGGGAAATCTTAATGGATTTGATACATTTAAACTGTCTACATTCCTACATAGGAAAATGATACTTGCAACTCCTAAAAGCTTTATAATTATTAGGGCAGTTAGAATGTATATTTGTAAACAGAGGCACAGTTAAGAGTTGAATATGTTGGGATAATTATCTAAAAAAATAAGGGGTGAGAAGAATGCACTAGGAGAAGGATAAAGAAAGAGACAGAATAGGGTAAATTATCTGACATAAAAGAGTCGGAAAAGAGCTTTTAGAAAGGAGAGGATATTGGGGGAGTTAAGGATGGGAGAGCTTGTAAATCTCATCTTCATTATAATTGTCTCACAAAGTGAATAACATACATATTCAGTTGAATATTATCTATCTTAACATTATCTATCATAACAATATAATCTATCTTAACATGCAGGAAGGCAGAAGGGGGGAATAACAGAAGAAAGGGAGAGATGATAGAAAGAAGAGAGGGCAGATTGTTTAAGATAAAAATCAGAAGCAAAATAGTTTTGAGAACGAAATAGGTGAAAGAGAGAAACTAGCATGAAAAATACTGGGAAATAGTAAGAAAGTAGTGGTGAAATAGAATGGAGTGAAATATACAGTTATCATATCTGTGGAAAAAATGCTTCAAGTTTCTCTGATAAAGAACTTATTTCTCAAGTACATAGAAAAACTGATCAAATTTCTAAGAATAAGAGTCATTCCTTAATTGATAAGTGATCAAATGATATGAACAGACAGTTTTCAGAAAAAGTCATCAAAGCTATAGATGTTCATATGGAAAAAAGGTTCTAAATCACTATTGTTTACTAATATGCAAATTAAAATAAGTCTGAGATACCACACTACACCTATTATATTGGCTAATATAACAGAAAAGGAAACAACCAATGTTGGAAGGGATGTGGTGAAATTGAAACAGTAATGCATTGATGATGAAGTGGTATATTAATTGAACCTTTCTGCAGAGCAATTGGAACTCAGATGGAAGTGCTATAAAATCATACATTCCCTTTGACCAAGGAAATGTGTACAAGAGCTCTTTTTGCTGTTTAAAATAATTTGAAATTGATGGGATGTCCATAAATATAGGAATGACTGAACAAATTGCCGTATACAATTACAATGGAATACTATTGTGCTATAAGAAATGATGAGAATGTTGCTCTCAGGGGAAAGAAAAGAAATCTGTACAATCTTACATGAACTAATACAAAGGGAAATGAGCAGAATTAGGAGAATGTTTTATGGTTTTGTGTGATGGTCAACTTTGAATAACTTAGTTATTTTCAGAATGCAATATTAGAAGACAATTCTGAAGGTCTTATGATAAAAAATGCTATCCATCTCCAGAGAAAGAACTGATTTAATCTGAATGCAAATCACAGCATAATTTATTATTTCTTATCTTTGCCTTTTTTTGGTCTATGTTTTCTATTATAATATGACTAACTTGGAAATATATATATATTTTTTTTTTCCTAATTTCTCAAATGTAACCTAGATCAATTTTTTTCCCAGCTCAATGAGATGGAGAAGGATGTGAGGGTAAAAATTGGGACTCAAAAATGTTTAAAATTAAATGCTAATTTTTTTACATATAGTTGGGAAAATACAAATAATTTTTAGAGTCAAAAAGTTTGAGAAGAGCATAATGGATTGATTTTCAAAAATTCAAAAGTAATTTTTACTCTTCCAAAGCTGTGCATAAGAACAATGGCCCATCTTTTCAACATCAATTTTGTTTTAAGCAATTGGGCTAACATAACTTACTCAAGGTTACATGGCCAGTTATTTCTGGGTGTGGTGCTAAGTATCTGAGCCCATATTCGATCCCCTGGTAGTCCCGACACTGGAGCCGCTGCTCTTACTCGCTGTGCTACCTTGCCGCCCCACAAAATCAAATTTTACCAGTTCTTCCATTCGACAGTAAAAACTAAAATATCACTTCCTCTAAAGAACTAAAGAAGAACATCAGACAAGGAAAGTAAAAAGTCATAAGAGACATTAGCTGAGTGCAACATATAACCAATCAGAAAATCTAAAGAAGGGGAATGAAGGATGTCATCAAAGATATATAAGATAGAGAATGGGCTGCTCAGAGGGAAGAAGTGAAGGATGACAGTTGACAGAACAGAGTTGTTGAACTCAAATGGCATCAGAATAAAACAAGAAAGTACTACTGATTTTTGGGTTGACCGGCCATGGAATAATATTGGGAGGATGTGGAGGAAAGACATCTAAGATGAGTAGTCATTTTCAGTATTGGAGGTTATTCCAACAGAGACAGGATAGTAAATCATTCAAGTGTTTTGGTAATCATCATATTAATTATTATTGTGTCTAAGAAAAATGGAGCCCTCAAACTTAATAGCTTGATAGTATCTTTTGGTGTTGTCCCCTATTGAAAGGTAGCAGATGTGAGGGTCTTTGTTATGATGATTTTAAAGTACCTATGAGTTTTGATAAGACTAGTGTAATCACAGGACATACTCTTTTTATTGTTTTTGTTTATTTTTTTCCTATATTCCTTTTTTATTAATTAATTATTTTTTAGTTTTCAACATTCATTTCCACAAGATTTTGAGTTACAATTTTTCTCCCCATCTTTCCACTGCCACCCAACCTGAAATAGAAAGCCTACTGAATACCCCTTCCCCTCATCTCTTAAGTCTTATATTCTCCCCCTTCACTCCCATAAATTTCTAGTAGGGTGAGATGGTTCTCTATACCCCAGTGCCTGTATATCTTATTTCCTAGTTGCATGTAAAAAAAAATATATATATATATATATATGTACATATATATATATATATATTTAACATTTGTTTTTAAAAATTTGACTTCTAGATTTTTCCCCTTCTTCCCTCCTCACGCACCGTCTCTGGGAAAATAAAAAATTCAATATAGGTGGCACATGTGTAGTTAACCAAATCATTTCCATAGCATTTATATTGTGAAAGACTAAGTGTATTTTCCTCCATCCTATCCCACTCCCCACCTATTCTATTTTCTCCTTTGATCCTATCCCTTTTCAAAAATGTTTGCTTCTAACTACCCTCTTCCACAATCTACCCTCCCTTATATGCTCCCCCCTCTTATCCCCTACCCCCCTATTTTCCTGTAGGGTAAGATACCCAATTGAGTGTGTATGTTATTACCTCCTTAAGCTTAATTCAATGAGAATAAGTTTGTCCCATTCCTTTTCACCTTCTTGATCTTCCCCTCTATTGTAACAGTCTTCTCTTGCCTCTTTTATATGAGATAATTTATGCTAATCTATCTCTTCCTTTTTTCTTCTCTCAATAAATTCCTCTCTCTCCTCTTAATTTTATTTTTTCGATATAGTCCCTTCATATACAACTCATCCTGTGCCCTCTGCCTATGAATACATCAACATACATATGCCCACACTTACATATATTTATATACACATACAACCTCCTGTACATACATATATACATATATCCATAATATATACATATATACACATACATCTATATATTCCCTTCAATTATTCACATACTGAGAAATGTCTTATAAGTTACAATTTTCATTTTTCCATGTAGGAATGTAAATAGTTCAACTTTAATAGGTTTGTTATGATTTCTTTTTCCTGTTTACCTTCTCTTGCTTCTCTTCATTCTTGTATTTTTCCATTTTAATTAGTGCATTATTTAATGTGCTAATTCATTCAGTGTATTTTGGGTCTCCTTTAGCAGCCTGTTGAATCTTTTTTTTGTGATTTTCTTGCATAATTATAATTTCTGTTCCTAATTTTTCCTCCAATTCTCTTGATTTTCAAAATCTTTCTTGAGCTCCTCCATGACCTGTAACCAATTCATATTTTTCTTGGGAGGCTTTTGATGCAGGAGTTCATGACTTCAGTTTGAACTCATGTTCTCAGAACATAATAAAATTGAATCTGCTGTTACTGATGAAGAGGGCATAATAATATACTATCTTATAATTGAGCACAATATGTGTCTGCCTAAATTAAAGAACACTCCAGTGGCTAACAGTAAAATATATGTACTATTGTTCTTTGTCTCTAATTTTTAAAGAAGAACAGTGACACCAAAGGATGGTGTCTTGATTCATTCATGAATTGGATTTAAGTGAGACAGAGTTGCACAAAGTCATCAGCCTTACTCTCTCTTGCGTATTCACTTTACTCCAATGGCAACACAAAAGTCAAGATAACTGATGATGACCTAAGATGCAGTGGGTGACCTTGGCATTCAATGTCTGACCAAGATCTCCACAATGCTTCCTTTAAAAACTTTCATAGCCATTGGAACAAATTTTTCTTGTTTACCCATCTCAGTAGGTGAAGTCTTCATATGCTGCAGCATCTACCTAACATCCTCCCTAACTCACTAATGGGTCTGTGGCTCATTGGTTATCCTAAACCTGGTTTAGCTCATTTTCCAAGACAGTTTATTGGGGTGTGACTACTTTGCATGCTACAACTTCTTGGAGAGTTGAGTGCTAGGTGGACACCAAAGGTGGATGATCAGTTTGAAAAGGGTTTGTCAAGCTCTTACATAAAAGGAGCTAGCACTCCTTGTATATCCATACAGCCCTTCAAGTTACTTAAAAGAAGGAACGGCCTCACTTTAATATTTTTCTCCTCAGAACTTCAAATAGTGTATAGCACCTAATAGGTACTTAAAATTAATTTTTTTGTTAATCCACAACCCCCTGCAATTTATTCTCACCATAGCTAAAATGGCAGTGCCCTTTAACCCAATTTGCCTTGAGATTTGTTCTCCTCCAATGTGAGGTATGTTGGAGACACTAGTGATTTTAAATGTGCATAATCCAGAGATCCTGCTGTTAGGCATATACCCTCCAGGGGGAAAAAGAAAAAAATAAAAGTTTTATAAAATTACAAATAGGGAAGCCAAGTGGCACAGTGGATAGAGTGTCAGGTCTGGAGTCAGAAAGACTCATCTTCCTAATTTCAAATCTGGTCTCAGAAACTTACTTAGCTTTGTGTCACTGGACAAGTCATTTAATTTTGTTTGCCTCAGTTTCCTCATCCATAAAATTACCTGGACATAGAAATGGCAAAGTGCTCCAGTATTTTTGCCAAGAAAAGCCCAATTGGAGGTATGAAAAATTATAAATTATTGAAAATCAAACCTTACAAATAATATATGTACACATCACACCAACACATGTATACATGCACATAAATACAAATATGTATGTATTTTTGCACATGGCCACAGAAGCATAAGTATATATTTTGTGTGATATGCAAATACCAATATGTGTGCCATATAGTAATATACATGCACATAAATGAATAAATATGATATCCATATAACCGTATATTCATGTAACACATAACCATACATATGCAAATTTTTACACATGCAGCTGTAATTATTCATGGAGATATATATGGTTAGATTTGTTTAAGCAAGTGGATGTTTATATGTCTATACATACGCTAATATATTCATAAGTATCAATGTAGGTACATAAACATATAGAGGTATACATGTGTATATATTCATACTATATTTTATTGTACAAATCCATTAATATGTGTATACAAGTTCAGCAAGTTTTCTGTCCTATATGATACTTTTTTTTTAAAGCAATTGGGGTTAAGTAACTTGCTCAAGGTTACACGGCCAGTTATTTCTGGGTGTGGTGCTGAGTATCTGAGCCCGGATTTGATCCAGGTCATCCCAACACTGGAGCCGGTGCTCTTACTCACTGAGCCACCTGGCCGCCCCTATATGATACTTTTTGATGGCATTTTAAGAATATCTTGACCAAGACACTGGAATGTTTTACGAATAGGGTTAAGTGATTTGTACAGGGTCACAAACCTACTGAGTGTCTAAGGCCAGATCTGCACTGATGTGGTTGAGTTTTGCTGGTTCAAAACTCAGTTTTCTATTCACCTGGCTGCCCACTTACAATACACACATACACATATATAAATACATGCATACATGCATGTACATATATCATATTATAGATATTTATATTTATATCAACATATATACACACACAAGTGTGTGTAGTTAACAATTGTAAAAAGCTGGAAGCAAATATAATACAGAAAGCTTGCAATAATTTACAAAATATTATAGAATGAAATAAACAGAACATAAGAGGCAACATGGTATAATGAATAGAACTGGAACTTCATTGAAAGAGACTTAGGTTCACATCCCTCTTCAGATAATTATTGTTTGACCTGAAAATAAAAATCACCTAAAACTCTCTTGAGGGAATAAGCAATAAATCTCTAATTCTCTCATATTCACCTCCATACAACCATAAAACATCACTCCAAAGCAAGCAGAATCAGCAAAAAGACAGGGTGAAACAAACTTTTAGCCCAATAAACTTTTAATACCAGCACAAAAGGTCCATCTCGCTCTTGTAAAAGGGGATTACAGTCCAAGACAGGAAGCATCCCAGTAGACCAGCAATAAGCTGTACCTCAACAAACCACTGGGAAATCCTAAGCCCCAGTACAGAGGAATAGGCTAAAGTCAAAAACAGGATTCCTCATGTCTCTCAGCATAGTTAGGAGAATGGACAGACTCCAGCTCTGAGATCCACCACATACTTCAGAGTGACTTTGGGAAAACAGGCAATCTTCAATGACCACACATGCTTCAGCGTAGACCCAAGGAAATATAAAAACAATTTTCCAGCCTCAGAAAACTATAGACATCCCAAATAAGATCCTAGCTCAACACCAGAATAACCACGAGACTCTTATTGCCTCTAGCACTTCCAGTCAATTCCCACTGTATCCCTCTGCACAGCATCAGGAACAAGGGACCCTGGGGCCCTTAAGGTAATATCAGTGTAGCCTCAGGTAAAGATCAGGGTCTGCAGTCTCTGGAACAAGAAGCCTGTGATAGTGTGTCTTCCAACCCAGAATCAGAGCTCAAATAAAAAAAAAGGTAAAAGATGAATAAAAATAACCACCACCATCAACAACAGAAGAATTTAACCATACAATGTTATTGTGGTGATAGGGAATATTGAGACACAATTTCTGACAAAGGAAAATAATTTCAAAACACACATGAGTAAAACCCCAAAGAAAAACAGTAATTGGTCTCAAGTCCAGGAAAAAAAAAACTCATGGAAAAGCTCAAAAAGGAGCTTAAAATGATTTTTAAAGTAGAAAAATCAGAAAAGAAATGAGAGTGGCACAAAAAAATTATGAAAAGAAGAGACAACAGCTTGGAAAAAGAAAATAGTTGTTAAAAAAGCAGAATTCATCAAATAGAAAAGGACATAGAAAAATAGACTAATAGAAACAACTCCTTAAAAAGTCCAACTGGTCAAATTGAAAAGGAAATTAAAAAGCTAATTAAGGTAAACAATTCCTTAAAAGTTAGAATTGGGCAAAGAGAAGCTTATGATTCCAGGAGACATCAAGTATCAAAAAATTCAAAAGAACGATAAAAAAGAAGAAAATGTAAAATATATCATTGGAAAAACAACTGACTTGGAAAATAGATTTAGAAGAGATACTTTCAGTATCACTGCACTACCTGAAATCCATAATCAAAATGAAGACTTGGACAGCAGTTTTCAAGTAATTATTATGGACAACTGCCTTGTTGTCCTGGAACCAGAAAGCAAAACAGATAATGAGAAATTTACTGATGACCTCAAGAAAGAGATCCCAAAAGAAAAAACTCTAGGAAATATTATAGCCAAATTTCAGAAGTATCATGTCAGGGAAAAATTACAAGTGGCCAGAAAGAAAAATTCAAATACTGGGTAACCACAGTCAGAATTAAACAGGATTTTGTGGCTGCAACGTCCTCATGGAACATGATATTCTGGAAGTTAAAGAGCTAACCCTACAACCAAGAATCACAACCTATCCAACAAAAGCAAAATACTTCAAGGGACGAAATCCTTATTCAGTGAAAGAGAAGGATTTCAATCCTTCATAAGAGAAGACAAGAAATGAACAATGACAACAGCAACAACAACAAAATGACCTGCAATACCAAGCCCCCAGAGTAGTATCAAACAGTAAAAAAAAAAGGAAAAGAAAGCACAGAGGAATCAACAGACCTCAACTGTTCAAATCACTACATGGGGAAATGATACTTATAATTCTTTTTCTATCTATCTATCTATCTATCTATCTATCTATCTATCTATCTATCTATCCATCCATCCATCATCTATCTATCTATCTATCTATCTATCTATCCATCCATCCATCTATCATCTATCTATCTATCTATCTATCTATCTATCTATCTATCTATCTATCTATCTATCTATCTTTCTTTCTTTCTGTCTATCTATCTATTTATTCATTTATGTTTTTTGGTCTTACAAGGTTCAGTTTCACAATTCCTTGAGTTTCAAATTTTTTCTCCCTCCTTCCCCTCTTCCACCCCATGGTGGCA
This sequence comes from Petaurus breviceps papuanus, assembly GCF_028583685.1. Taxonomy (NCBI): domain Eukaryota; kingdom Metazoa; phylum Chordata; class Mammalia; order Diprotodontia; family Petauridae; genus Petaurus; species Petaurus breviceps. The sequence continues at coordinate 4,549,691 of NW_027186315.1, read as the reverse complement.
TACAAATAAGTATAGTATCTGCAAATACTTTCACATTGCACATTATTCAGGTTATAAAGAAGGATTGTATCAGATGGGATGAAAAATGGGAAAGAGGAAAGAAAACCAAAGTAGAAAAAGAAAAAGAGTAGATAGTTTGCTTCAATCTGGATTCAAACTCAGTTCTTTCTCTGGATGTAAACATCTCTCTCCATCATGAGTCTTTTGGGGTTGACTTATAACCCTGCATTGCTGAGAAGAGTCCAGTCTATCAAAGTTGGTCATCACAATACTTTGTGTCTGTAATTGTGTACAAATTTCTCCTGGTTTTACTCTTCTCTCTCAGCATCAGTTCGTACAAGCCTCTCCAGGTAAATATGAAGTCCATCTGCTCCTTGTTTCTTATAGCACAATAGTATTCCATTACACACATATACCACAACTTGTTCAGACATTCCTCAATTGATGGACACCCTTTTAATTTCCAATTCTTCACAACTACAAAAGGAGTTACTAAAAATATTTTTTTGTGCACATGAATCTTCCTCACACTTCTATGATCTCTTTGGGATAGAGTCCTAGAAGTGCTATTGCTAGGTCAAGGGGTATGAAATTATATATAACCCTTTGGGCATAATTTCAGATTGCTATCCAGAATGGATGGATCAGTTCACAACTCCACCAGCAATGCATTAATATTCCAATTTGTCCACATCACCTCAAAGATTTGTAATTTTTCTTTTTGTCATCTTAGCCAATCTTACTGGTGAGATGTGGTACCTCAGAGTTGTTTTGATTTGTATTTCTCTAATCAATAGTGATTAAAAGCATTTTTTCAAATGCTTATAGATTTCTTTAATTTCTTACTCTGAAAACTGCCTCTTCATATCCTTTGACATTTTATCAATTAGGGAATGACTTGTATTCTTTCAGATTTGAATCAATTCTCTCTATGTTCTTAACAATGGCATAGTAGAAGGAATATGGATAGACAGAGGGAATGGGGTATATGGTGAATTTGAGGGAATGGCATAAAAAATTAAGGGATGAGAAAGAAGAGTGCACTGGGTGCCAAAGAAAGGGAGAGGTAAAACGGGGTAAATCATTTCACATGAGATGGCAGAAAACCCTATATTGGCTCAAAGAGGGAAAAATATATGCAATCAGTTAAATACAGAAATCTATCTTACCCAACATAAACATGTGAAAGAAGGAGATTAATAAAGGGAGAAGGAGGTTGATGGAAGGGAAGGAAAATTAGAATGGTTAGTAGATAGAAACAAAACAGTGGTGAGTACAGAAAGGGTGAAAAGAAAGAGAGGACAAACAGGAAGAAAAGTAGAATGAAGGGAAGTTCATAGTCATAACTATGAATGTGAATAGAATGAACACTCATCTAAGATGGAAGTAGATAGCAGAATGTCTGAAAAGTCAGACTCCTATGATAAATTGTTTACAAGAAACCTATTTTTTAATTTTTGGAAGGCAATTGTAATTAAGTGACTTGCCCAAGGTCACAAGGCTAGTAAGTGTTAAGTGTCTGAGATCGGATTTGAATTCAGGTCCTCCTGACTCCAAGGCCAGTGATATTTTTGCTACACCACCTAGCTGCCCCTTGGGGGGGGGGTGGCAATACTGCAAGTCTCTCTGATAAAACACCCATTTTCTGAAATATATAGAGTGCTGAGTAAATTTATTAGAACACAAGCTGTACCCCAGTCGATACATGATCAAATGATATGAATAGGTATTTTTCAAATAAAGAAATCTAAGCTATCTTTAAACATATGAAGAAGTACTCTAAATCATTTGATTAGAGAAATTCAAATTAACATCTCTGAGATACCATTCATATCCATCAGATTGGCTAAAATGACAAAAATGGAAAACAATAAATGTTGGAGACATTATGGGAAAATTGGGATACTAATTCATCTCTGGTGGAGTTGTGATCTTATCCAAACTTTCATGAGAATAATTAGGAATTGTGCTCAAAGGGCTATAAAACTTTGCATACAATTTCATCCAGCAATACCAGTGCTAGTTCAGCATCCCAAAGAGATCATAAAAAGTGAAAGGGACATAAATGTGCAAAAATATTTATCACAGCACTTTCCATGGCAGCAAAGTATTGGAAATTGTGGGATTTCCCATCATTTGGGGAACGGCTGAAGAAGTTGTGGTATATAAATGTAGCAGAATACACAAGAGATGATAAAGAAATGATAAACCAGAAGATTTCAGAAAAAAAAAATGGAACTAATGAAAAGTGAATTGAAGAGAACAAGGTAAACATTGTACTAGGAAAAGAGAAACAGTATGTGATCAACAATGATTTGCTCAGCTCTTCTCAGCAACATAATGATACAAAAGAATTTACAAAGGGATCATGAAGGAAAATATTATCCACATCAAGATTAAGAACTGCTGGAATCTAAATGCAGATCAAAGCAGATCTTTCTTTTTCACTTTTCTGTCACATTTTTTTTCATTTTGATTCATTATTTCTCTCATAACTGTATCTAATTGGAAATAGATTTTGAATGATAGCACATGTATAACATATATCAAATTGCTACCACTTGAGAAAGAGGGTAAAAGAGTGGAAAGAGGGAGAAAAATTTGGAACTAAAAATCTTGTAAAAATGAATGCTAAATATTTTCTTGACATGTAATTGGAAAAGTTATATATATATATATATATATATATATATATGTATGCACACACACACACATATATATACACACATGTATTTATGCACACACCTATTATTAAAACAAACAAAGAAAAATAAAGAAGCTTCTTGGGGACAAGGACTGTTTTTCCCTCTTTTTCCCCATAACTAATCACAATCCCTGGCACATATAAGACATTTTAATGTTAGTTGATTGAGATTGTGTGTGTTGTTGGGAAGGGGGAGATTAATGTCCCTTTCAGCTCTGTTTTTGGCACTATGAACCTAGGAACATACTCAATATCTGGGACAATATAAATGAAATGAATTGGAAAAAAAAATTTTTGTTTGTCTTTTTGGAGGGCAACTGGGGCTAAGTGACTTGCCCAAGGTTACACGAATAGTGTTTAATGTGTGGGTGTTAAGTGTCTGAGGCCGGAACTGAACTCGGGTCCTCCTGACTCCTGGGCTGGCTTTACTCACTGCACCACTTAGCCGCCTTGAGAAAACAAACATAATTGAAACCAATGGTATGGCAATTTTAAAGACTATCCTTAGTCAAAAAGATTTATGAAAATGTATTATTATTCTTTTTGTAGAGGTAAATGACTTTGGGTGTCAATTGCTGACAGAGCCTAGAGCAAAGGTTCTTTGCTTTTTTAATTTTTTTGGATTCCTGGATACCCTTTACAATCTAGTGATACCTGCTTATACCTTCACAGAGTAAAGTTTTTAATACAAAAAATTAAATATATAGGGTTTTGAAGGAACCTACTTATACAGAAAATTTATCGAAGTATTCTGTTTAAAGTTTGTGCATGCCAGGTTAATAATCACTAGTCTAACAACTCCTTTACCCATGTTGTGGTGTGTGTGTGTGTGTGTGTGTGCATGCTTATACACTTTCAGAGACCATTTAGGGACAGATCTTTATATAGTTTTAAATTATTGGCAATGTAGTTTCCAATGGAAAATTATTGGAAACAGCATAGAGGCAGAGGACTGAGGTAACTGTGTCAGGGGTTGTGATATCTCTTCATTAGATCTTCAGATGCTCAGGATTAATGGTACAGTTTTTCCACACCAGGAATTATGGGCTAAGGACTTCTGAGTCTTTCCTGAATCAGAACTAAATTCTGCGGACTTTTATAATCAAATACTTGATAATATATTATAGTTCCATATATATTAGCCCAACAAACAATACAAAGAGGTAATAAGAAAAAAAAATGAGGTATATTTTCTGTTGATGGTGCTCCTTCAGTCTTTATAATTTCTTATAGTATTTTTAGGAAATTTTTATTGGCATGGTCCAAATGACATTTTTACATCTTTTAAAATAATTTGCAAGAAGACAGCACTGTTTAATCTTGTTTTTGGTGGAATCATGTAAGTTTGTGGCATGTATAAATATCAAGCAATTAATAAGATATTTCTTCCTCCTATCTCCTCCCTCTTTCCCTACTGCACCCTCCACATAACCTGGGCTTTGGTGAATGGTGTCATATTCATGCTTATCTTCATTATTATCTTTCTCATCATCATCATTAGTATTGCTGATTATATTGTTAAATAATTAATGCCTGTCGTGTGTAGTTTGGCTACTACATGTGAGTTTTATTCAAAATCACCATAGTTTAAGCACAGTTATAAATTTGAATATCACATCATCACTATAAATTTGTGAACTTCAAACATCGAATATACTGTCCATCACAAAGAACAAATATGCATTGGACTGCGATTTTTCTGAAATAACAACTAGATTAATTTTCAAATAATAGAGTAAATCTAAACTTATATAAAATATTTCCAACACGAATATAAATTAATAAAAAAAAATCTAATACTTTCTGAAGGGAATTTTTTAGTCCTTCAGACAATGATTTACAATAATTAGTATTCCAACATTCCAACATCATGATATAACCTACTTTCCCTTCATAAAGAATATGAGCCTAGTATACCAGGTAAATATACTATACTATACTAAACTATACTATACTATGCTATACTATACTATACTATACTATACTATACTATGCTATGCTATGCTATGCTATGCTATGCTATGCTATGCTATGCTATGCTATTCTATGCTATGCTGTGCTGTACTGTGCTATACTATACTATGGTATCACATGAAATTATATGATATGATAACACATGATGTGATATGATATGATATGATATGACATGATACATCACAACACATGCCATGCCATGACAAACATAATACAGCATAACACAATATAGTATTGCAGATAATATGACATAAACTGAAATGCCAGAAGATGACATGACATGACATAACATATCACAGCATAACATAATACAACATATGAAAATATTAACAAGTACACTTATTTTTTGAAGAGGAAATGCCTTTTCAGAAAGTTTTAAATCCCACATGTTTCTGTTGGTTTATTTTTTTGCTGAGACTTATTATTTCTTGCTATCTAGGCCCAAAGAGAGGTCAGTTTCCTCTTCCCTAACACATAAACAGATTCAGATACTGAGAAATGATCACTAACACAGCTCTTGGACCTAGGAAATAAAATTAACACAAGTGAAGATAAAATTAAATAGATATAAACAGGTATCCCTAGACATACACTCATGCATACTATAATACAAACACTAACAAATTTACTATTGAGACATAAGCAAAGTCTAACATGTTAAATTAAACATCTTGCCTTCAATATATTAGTATATCTCATATAAATTTTGTTTAAAGCTTATTTTCAATGTTTTTTATTTCACCAATTTCTCTGCCCTATTCTCAAACCTTTTCCGAAATGTTAGAGGTGGGAGGGGAGGAGATGGAATCTGTTATTTTTATCTTTTGCAAATATATATATTCTGTGTCCTTCTCTCTGGAACTGTCTTAATGTCAGATTCACATTCCATTGTCCTACTTGACCAATCACTATAGATTATATTTTCATGATGAAATTATAACCTTTCCTACTTAATCTGCAAATGAAGACAATTTACTTCATGGACTTAGTTTCCATCACTTTAATTTTCTAGCTTATAAGGGGAATATCTTATTGTTTTTATAAGCTTGTGTTGCCTTTGTGCAACATTATTGTCTCTGGTAATATCCAGGATCTCATGAATTCATTCCTAGAATATCATATCAGGCATAAATATATATTTAACCAAATAGACATACTGATGAGAACCCAGAATCAAATTAAAGAAGCAATTTACCTAAATAACTTAAAAACTGGGGCTGCTTATTATGCTATCAATATCATAGAGTTTCACATGAAAATCAGAAGTACTGTAATTTATTTATGCTATCACTGAAGTGGCAAAATGATTAAGTATAGCTGTTCTTGATCCTCAGCTTTCTATAGCCTATGACATATATAGTCAATCTCAGATACTCATAAGACTTTGTATCATCTCTGACCTGTCTATCAATCCACAGTCAGAGGAAAGACTCTTATATACCTAGAAGGGAGAGATAGGAAAAAAAATGGCAAAATTAGAATAATTCCTCCTGGAAATAATTTGTGAAAAGTACCTTTTAGGGAAGCAGAAAAGACAAAAACAAAAACAAAAATTATGACATGAAGGAGACAAATTATCTGTTCTCTGAAAGTGATTTTTAGGTGCTGGGTGTGAATTGTGAGCAACTTGGCATTATTTAAATGGACCTTCTGTGTTAGATTATGGGTAATTACATACATACATACATGCATGCATGCATGCATGTGTGCATGTGTGTGTGTATACACACATATACAGTTATGTGCAGTTACATACAGATCCAGATTAAGTCAAATCTCACCACCTTGTGAACATAAATTGACCTGCTAATTATTCCCCAAAAGATACGGAAAATTTTCCCAAGAGCCAATCCAGGTATGTCTAATTATATGTGGCCTCAGAGAATCTGTGTTTTATAATAGCCCTAACTCACTTCCAAGTGAGTTTATATTTTAGGGGAAAGCTATGATGAATAATATTAAAAATAGAAATTTTTTATTTGCATTTTATATTGAGTTAGTACAGTATAATGGATAGAGAACTGACCTTCAAGCTAGGAAGAACTGGATTAAAGTTTTGTATGACAAATAGTAATTGTGTGAATCTGGGCAAGTCACATAATCTCTTAATTCTTTAAGGACTCTATAACATTATAAATTGCAGAGAAATTTCATTAGATGGAGTTTTCCTCAAATGAGATTTCTCCATACCAATGAAATTACATGTCCATTGGCTATGACTACTAAATATATAATAAATACATATCTATTCACCTGAATGGACTATTTTGTTGATATTATAATAAGGAAAAGAACACATCACTTGTGATCAGAAGCATAGCTTCTAGCTCTGCTCCTTCCACTGTGATCCCAGGGAGGCTACTATTCCTTTCTGGATGTATTTACCCCCCTAGTAAAATGAAGGATTTAACAGTATATGTTCACTGTGGTCTTTTCAGGGTCTATTATAAATTATTTTAAAATAATTTTTGTGACTTTAAGAAAAGATGGATTGGATGGTATTGGAGAAATGATTTCATTAGTATATGGGACTTCTGATTAAAAAATTCTTGACCGTTCAAATCAGTAGTGGTTCTGCACCTTGTAGCCTTAGGGCTTTTCTTGGGATATTAATGGACTCAGTAATTTTCCCCAAATGTCTTCTAATTGCTATCTGAGGCAGAATTTGACCCCAAGACTTCCTGTATGAAAACTAACCTCTTTTTTCATTACATTATGTTTCCTTTGCTTAAACAAAGTACATTTTAGTATCAAATTTGTAAAAGCCTTCTTATTTTTATCTATAATATAGTTAACTTGATAAATTAGAAAGATTCCTCCCAATTTCTTCCTCCCTATTTCTTCTGTATTTCTGAAAAATAAATTAATAATTCTAAAGATCTCAATGCAAAGAGCCACCATTTCAGTTCCTACACCTACTCAAACCTATTATTAGAATACTGCTATGTAATGATTTTACCATTTGATGTGATTTAAAAAATGTTCCTATGACATTTGTTTGGTAGGGAAAGTGATGGAAAAAGGAATTGACTTGACCCTCTGTAGCATATAGAGAAAATGAATTCAGGTGTCCTATGTCACAGTGCTTTTTGTATTATACTATGTTGATTATTTTTATTTGGTCCTAATATATGAATTCCCATTAAATTATTACCCCTATGAGATCCATATATATATATGTATATATATGTATACACACATACACACTAACACACATGTATATACACACACATGAATATTAATCCAACTAAATTTTTTTCCAAAAAAATAATTTAATGACTTTTTTTTGACAAAATGACATTTATATGACATTTTCCATTACAATTGAATAATATACTAAAGAAAACAGCTCTGGCTCACTTTTTCTTTTTTTCTAAACTGATTCAGGAGAATTCCCAATGAGTTAAACCTGATTTCCATAATAGCTTATTTGCACTAGTTCTTGATATTTACTACAGAACACATTTATTTGAACTCTACACCCTTTTGATTATATGTGTTCTTACATTTGCCTTATAATTCCTGACACATCTAGGATGGATTTAGGGAATTCAAGGTAAACCCATTTAGAACCTCTAAATTCCCATGCTATTAAGAAAAACTGTATATTTTAAGTGACCCTTTGTGCTATTCTTTATATGTTTCAAAGTCAGCAAGTTCAAATCCTATGGGTTTTATTAAGTTTCTTTCTAATAATTTATTCTCTATACAACAGTAAGCTTATTATTGGATTCTATATTTAATTATCTCTATCCCATTAAATGCCTTCCATTTTAGTCTTATACTTTTTGTTAGTAAATAAAATAACATATGCATCATATAATTTATTATTAAATGAAATGCATTTAAGAATGTTTATATAACCAGGGTATTCATTTGCTGTTTGTGGATTTAAGAAATATTTCATTTAATCCTTTGTACCATTAAGTAAATTTAAAATTCATTTAGAAAAGAAAAAAAATGCTTAATTCAAGACAAAAAAAAACTTTCCCACATACTTAATTGAATAAAATACACAGAACTTTAAAAGGAATATACCAAATAACATTTCATATGCAGTGAGATTTTATGTTTAACATAATAATTTATAAGTAACAAAGATTAAATCATTCAATCCAAATATCACATGCCCGTATTGAACCATCTATCACATCAGAATAAACATGTAACTTCTATGTGATTTAACTGATGATTATGATTGTGATTGCTAGCATTTGTTTAATATTTAAATGTTTGCAATGCTCTTTACAAATATCACTCATGATAGTCCTGTATAATAAGTGTTGTTATGATCACCATTGAAAGGATGAGAAAATTGATCCCTCAATGTGGGCAGAGTATGCCCAACTTGATGCTGTAATTTAGAATCTTCTATCATGTCCCAGAAATCTCCTTATCTTGAAAGATCATTGGAAACCTGGAATCCCCACATTGGAATTATTTTGCCCAACTGAAATATTCCTTCTTATTATATGGCTCCTCCCAAAACTCACTTTTAAACAGTTTGATTAAAGTAACAATTTCTTTTTTACTCACAAAGCTGCAATCCTGAATCCTTTATAACAACTCCATGTCCAGTACTTTTCCCCAGTCTTTCAGCTTCCCTTTATGTGTAGTTTTCCCTCATTAGAAAGTAAGCTTATAATTTTATTCCCAGTGCTTAAAAATGCCTGGTATATAATCATTATTTAATAAATACTTGTTTAATGAATGAGGCAGATATTTTAAATCACTTGTCTTTGTCACACAATTAGTAAATATGTGAGATCAGATTTTAACTTAATCTTCCTGATTCCATGTCCAGCACTACAGATGTTACAGAATAGTTGTCTAACTACATTGATTGACTTCTTTGATTCTGTTTTTAGTTTAAAGGACAATAGCATATTTATACACGAGTTTGTATAATAATAATGTTGGCAAATACTTATAAGTTTTATCTATGAGAAATCCTTTAAAATATATCATAATAAATAATACAGATATTGAAAAAATAAATAAAATGAAAAAATAGCATAAATAAATAATTTTTCCTATTTTTCAATATTTAAATTTGTATTTTTCTTAATGCATATTTAAGTATTAGTAAAAAATAAGGCAAGAAATGGAAAAAATAAATAAAATATATCTTAAGAGATTTTAAATGTTAAATTCTTTCTATCTGATTACAAAAGTGCTAAAAATTAAGTTTTTCCAAAATTCCAACTGTTACCTATTTCAGAATGATCTCCACTACAGTAAATGAGTTCATTCCATTCCTTTCAGAAAACTTTCATACTTATTTATTTCAGCTGATCAAAGCAATGGCAGAACCAATAGGACAATTTTTTCTTCTCTGTGATTTATATTAGTAATAAGAACAATATAAAAAACAGTAATTTATATGCATTATATTAGTTTTCCAAGTGCTCATACTAATTGTCACATTACTGTCAATTTTTTTCATTTGTCTAGTTACCCATTTTAGAGTTACTATTTCAAAGTCTAGGATTCCAAGATAGAGCGATTGATGTAATGATCAAAAAGGAATAATTTTGAATATTAAAGACTTTAATTTTGTGTCTTTTATTTTATACTGTGTCTTGGTTGGGTTGAGAATCTTTCATCCATTTAAATTCATTTTTTCATATGTGAAAATCTAAGATTTTAATCTTTTTATCAAAACTCAGTTTGGAGGCATTGAATTTCTCTATGAATGTATGTGTGTGTGTGTGTGTGTACACACACACATATGTAAGCATGTCCTTTTGGCCACTATTGCATACATGTATACACATAGATGTGGCTATTGATGTAAGTATGCATACATGTTTGTGTGCTTATCTGTATATATACATTTATACATACACACATATAGAGCGTAAAGGTAGCTTCTTTAGCAGGGAAATGACATGCCAGAGCTATATTTTAAGAATATTGCTGTGGGTTTGAGGAGATAGATCCAAGATGATAGAATAGCAGGAATCAGAACAGCTCAAATCTCCTAAACATAATACTCCAAAACTGTCAAGAGAATACACAAGATTGATTCCTGTTGGGGAAATCAAGACCAATTCACAGTGAGCCATTTGTCTAGCCCAGCTCAGCAGACAGATGCAAAAGACTATATAAACTAGTGATGGAGACCTCATAGAATAGTCCAGCACTCAGAGAGATATTACACCAAGGCAAGAAAAGATCTCAGATCCATATAGAGCACCACTACATCTGTGCATGATATCACCACAGTTAAAGGCACAAACTAGGAACTTTGCTGTCCAGTTATGGTTTTTAGATCCAGGGTGGACTGAGAAGGGGACCTGAGCTGGGTCTGGTATTCCTTTGTGAAGACACCCTGGGATGTCTACTGCATAAGGAGGAAGTTATGAAGCCTCAGCATCAGTGTACCTTAGACCCCAGTGGTAGTTCCAGTTTCAGTTCCAGCATCTAGCCTAAACAGCAAAGGCATAAATCAGGGGATGAATCTTAGACTAAAGGGGAGGCTAGTATTCTGCTACTCTAACAGAACTTTCCAGCTGGAAGATAATGGCAAAGTTCAGCAAAATTTTAATATTCTGAAGACCCAAATTCAGGTCAATAGGTTAGAGAGCTCAGACAAATGGAACTACAGACTTTTCACTAGAACAAACCATAATGGTAACACTGAATTCCTGCAAAGTCCTCATCCTGATATATTCTGGAGATACTAGAATAATGCAATACTTAATACATCAAGAAATCAGCAACAAACCAAGGACAAACCTTCTCTCCAGAAGTGAAGCAGTGTCTAGTCCTAAGATCAAGTCTGATGTCAAGAAGGAAAAATAAGCAAATTTTAAAAAATCTTACCATAAGTAACTACTATAATGGCAGAGAAACTAAAGACACAAACACAGAAGAAAAAAACTCCAAAAGATACATGTGCAAAGTCATGGAGAAAAGCACTTTGGGCAAAAATTCAATGAGAATTCCTGAAAAAGAAGAGTTTAAAAACAGAGTTCAAGTATTTTGGTTTATATAAATGAGAGGGTTCAAGATTAAATTGGAAAAGAAATGATAACTGTGGAAGAAAGAATCGCAAAGGGAATGAAGTATTTGGTGCAAGATTTACAATAATTTTGCTAACTCCCTCAAAATTATAATGCAAAAAATAGAAGTCAATGTCTACATGAAGGAAAAAGTAACATTACAACAGTTAAAAGACTGAAAGTACAGAAGAATATGTAAAGTATATTATGAAAAATTTGAAATGGAAAATTAACTGAAAAAATAAGAATATTTGAATTATCTGAATTTCTTGAACAAAAGAGAGACCACATAACCTATTTCAAGAAATCTCAAAGCAAAACTCCCTTTAAAACTTGAAGGAAAAGTTGAAATAGAAAGAAGTCATTAGTCATCATTTGAAGAAAAAAATAAACTCATAGGAAATCATCATTGAAATCTAGAGTTTCCAATTCAAAGTAAAAATCTTGCAAACAACCAGGAAAACAAACAAAGAAAAAGAATTCAAGTACTGGGAAGCCACAGTCAGAGTCACACTTGATCTGTCTTCTAATACTATAAGGGAACAGAGATCTTAGAAGACAATATTCAAAAAGGCAAAGGATATGAATATAGAACTCAACTTAATATCATCTATAGTGGGGAGAATGAACTTTTAAAAAATCAGAGGACTCCTAATCATTTCCTGGTGAAAGAATATCATTGCAAAGAAACTTTGAAGTTCAAATATAGGTGTGAAGAGAAACATAAAAATGTCAGTAAGGAAGGACAATGACAAAGAACTATGCAAGGTAAGCTGCTAAAATGCAAATATGAGAAGATATATGCACTTGTTTCTTATCATATTTAGGGATCAAAGAAGGAATCTTATTAGACAAAGCTTGAGAATGTTTATGTTATGTCTTGATGATGAAGAGAAAAAAATAAAAAATTGGGGAGGATGATTACCCTGGTGCTAGGGTGGGAAAACAAGTTTAAGGAAAACTATCACACATAATCACTGAGTGCATGTAGATATCTTCACAAAAATGAGGGGTTTGGGGAGAAAGGATGACATGAACTTCACTCTAATATGAATTCATAAAAAGAAAGAATAATACAAATGAATACCACTGGGAACATAAAAACTATTTCATTACTTAGTAAAATAAGAAGAAAAGGGGAGAAAGGGAAGAGAGAATTAAGTTTAAGTAAAACTATTTCATAAAATCAGTTTGTGCAAGGGATTTGGTGTGGGAAGTTTGAAGCTTAAACTGTGATTATTCCTAAGGGGAAAAAAAAGAAAACTCCAAGAATGTGCCCAAATATTTATAGCTCTTTCTGCTATAGAAAAATGGGAATCTGAGGAGATGATTTCTATAAACTGAGCAAAGGATGAACAAGTTATTGTTTACAATATGATGAAATACTATTGTGTTAGAAGCAGTGATTAAAGAGAAAGTTTCAGATACATTTTTAAGACATATAAACTAGGGATGGCTAGGTGGCACATTGAATAGAGCACTGACCCTGTAATCAGGAGGATCTGAATTCAAATCCAGCCTCAGACATTTGTTATGCTTACTAGCCATGTGACTTTGGTCAAGTCACTTAACCCCAATTGCCCTCCACAAAGCAAAAAAAGAAGACCTATAAACTGTCAGGGTAGATAGAGAGATGCATTAAGCATTTATGTAGGACATACTAGGTGCCAGCACTGTGTTAAATATCTTTTAAAAACAGTTTTTTATTTAATTTAATCCTCACAACAACCTGCAAGGAAGATGTTTTTATTACCCTCATTTTATAGTTGAATAAGTTGAATCAAACAAAATTTAAATGATTAGGCAAGTGTCACACAGCTAATATTTTATAACATACGGTAATCCTGATACTAGTAATATAGCAAGTATATAGTTGAAGTACCACTTACAATAAAGAGTCAGGAAATATGCACTAAGCTACTACTGTAAATTTTGCAAATATATTTAATTGGGTGGCTGGTGTTAGGTTGTTACATTCTGTTGTGTCACAACGGGGTTTGTTGTGTTATACTAACAAACAGTCAGGGAGTTACAGAAGAAATGGAAGTGAATCTGGAATTGGAAGACCTGGATTACAGTTCTGACTTTCCCATTTATTACCTTTCTGACTCAGAATAAGTCATTTGATGGAAGTTCTTTTTCCCCATTTCTAAAATTAGGGAGTTTAAACTAGATAATCTTTAAGCACTCTCTAGATTTAAATCAATGATTCAATGATTATATTGCTGCTAACTTTCTTACCAGTTCTAAATCTTTGACCATGAGCATCTCTATATCTTATTGCTTGTTGTTGAGTCATTTATCATTCATGTTTGACTCTTCATGTCCACATTTGAGATTTCCTTGGCAAAGATATTTGAATTTGTGAAATAGAAAGAAATAGAACAGTAGATCATAGTAATAGAATGGACATACAATTTACATCAGGAAATAAACATAATATCCTTATATATTACAAGTATAAAAACAAGATTTGGTGGTAAAAATTTATGATTTTGAAAAAAAATGGAAGAAAGAAAGAGAAAGAAAAAAATGGAAGAAAGAAAGAAAGGAAGGAAGGAAGGAAGGAAGGAAGGAAGGAAGGAAGGAAAGAAGAAAGGAAGAAAGGAAGGAAGGGAGGGAGGGAGGAAGGAGTAAGAAAAAAAAAGAAGAAAGGAAGGAAGAAAAGAAGGAAGGAAGGAAGAGAAGTAGGGAGAACAGAAGATGTCAAAGAGATGATAAAAAAGGGCAAGGAGAACAAGACGTAAGAACTTCATGTTTTTTTTTTTTTTCAGAAAGTACAATCCTTCACTTAATTTGGGCACAGGAAACTAATTTTGCAATAAAAAATAATTTTCTTTAAGATGTTCTTAGGAACTATAAATGTTTCTATCTGTTTTTGCTAACAGAAAAAAATGCTTGATGGGTTAGTCTAAAATGTACAAAAATATCTAAAAAGATTACAAAATGAACATGCTTTTTGCTCATCAGTAACCTTCACCATTGACTTGTGTATATTATACATTACTTTACTAAAAATAAATATAGTTGCATTGTCATGGTATGCACTGTAAATCCAAACGATTGTAGATTCAATAACATAACCATTATCGTTTATACATAAAATCAACTGCTTTAGCTTCTTTATTTCCATAATATTTATATATGAATTATTTCATTTGTAATTCTAGTGACTCCACTAAAAAAAACACTCTCTTGTTACTACTAATGAGACTTGTTTTTAGGTTCCCCCTGCCATCAATGTAATGGACTTACAGGATGAATTGCTTGTAATCCCTTAAATAGCAAGTTCTTTTGAACTTCTTGTTTGATCTATTCATGCTGCTCTTTCTCTACAGGGAACATATTTCACTTTTCCACATAATTAGACAGACAGTTTCATATGATTTCACACCCCTTCTTTCTACTTACCAAAAAGTAATTTGATGGTTGCTTACAGTGCATCATCCAGAGCCAAGAATTAAAGAGAAATATGGTCACCAAAATTATTTTTTTCCTTATTGTTTCTCTTTCACAAAACTGCCTATTATTCAACATGATAAATCCTTAATGAGCTGCTTTTGTGAACTTTAATAATGTTATTGAAGTGTGCTCCACAATTCATAATGATCGCATTCTTGAAATTCATAAGCATGACATAATTTTGCATTATGTAATGCATGGTACATAGGTTTTAAAAATCAAAATGCCATTTTCCACTACTTTCTTTTTTAATTAGCTTCTTTAAGTGAAGATATGATGTTTAAGGGAGACATATAAGGGGAGGTCTGCTTGTAATATGTCAAAATCTCATTGTTTAACAGAATCTTGTTTTATCCTCCTGATAAAAAAAAAATACTTTTTTTTCCTCATAAAATTCTAAACAAGTAGTTTTTCTTCTCTGGAATAAACTACCTCTTCACTTCCACCTTATTAAATCTCTAGTTTCTTTCAAAGTACAATTCAAATAACATTTATTTTACACAAGGTATTTCCTAAAAATCACAGTGATTATTATTCCCTACCTATGAAATTCACTTAGTGTAATTATGTATACATTTTGTATCTAATTACTTGTGTTGAGTCATATGCCCAAAGCCGACTAAAAGTTTCTTGAGGGAAAGGATTCATTTCCTTTTTCATTATTTACCCACAGAGTAGTGGGGTGGGATATTGGTAGAACTTTACAATCCTAAAACACCAAACAAGACTATTGTGGAAACAAAAGTCTGAAAGAATATTTGTAAAAACCTCAAATGGCAAGTAAGTAGGGTGTTCACTTAATAGTATATAAGATCCAAGAGATTTTCTCTGTTTGTGTGTGCCCATGAGCCCAAGAATGCTGAATAAAGATTCCTAATGTCACTGTGGAAACAGAAAAATGGACCTGTTCCCTGATGAACAGAGAGAAGGAAATCATATGCATCAACTTTCTACAGACTTATTATCTCCTGATTACTGACTATGATATTTCATACTCACAACTCAGTGAATTGTGCATTGTCAATTCTATACTTCTTTCCTCAGTTTACAAATTTCTCAACTTCTGTAACTTCTAATAGTTACAAACCATGAACTTTTAAACCTGTTTGACCAGTTCTTCTCTGACTACTGTTTCTCTTCTAATTTCACCTCTCTTTTATCTCCTAATTTGTAATGGTGGATTCATAATACTACAAATGATGACCATGGGCTATTTGTTTTTTCTCTGCATGCATTTCTTAAAAGGGAAACTTATCAACACTTATCGGTTTATATAGCACCTCTATGCTGTTCTCTCCTGAAACAATAGTAATAGATATCATATTTCCAATGTGTTCCAATTCTAGTCCTCTTATAACATGCATGAAATTTGCAAGTAGTGCATTTTCAATAGACAAGAAAAAGAACCCTGGGCGGAAAATCTATTATGAACATACTAGGAAAGAACATTTCAAAAATTTAACTAAATTTTTTTGGTAGAACCCTATGTTTTGTTTGAATCCCTATAAGGGAAATAATTAGGAAATGACAGATACCAATATTAATTACATTATTGTAACTGCTTTTCTTGAAAAGGGTGAGGACAAAGTGTCTAAAGAAGAGTATTGTCGATGCAGGTTATTCTACAGTGATCTCAGCTTTTATTTAAAGGGATGTTTATGGGGGGCAGAGTTAAGATGGAGGAGTAGAAACAGGACTTTCACACAACTCTGGTTCCCACCTCCTCCAATTCATGTAAAAAATGACACTAGACAAACTTTGGAGCTACAGAATCCACACGATGACACAGAGAAGCAAACCTCCTGCTGAGGAAAGCCTAGCAGGCCAGCAGGAAGTGGCCAGCCCAGCACTCTGGGAGCTGATCCCAGGCCCTTCAGAGCCAGAGGTTTTAGCCTCATGGCAGCCTGACCAGCCATGAGCTGGAGGGATTTCAGACCACCAGCAGCTGTTGCAGTTTCCAGAATTACAACTCACAGATGCTAAGGACAAAGGGAGAGGTCAGTGGAGTGTGGACTTTGGATCCTGGGAATTTGGGAGTGTGATCCAGCCTTTGCCCCAGGGGTGAGAAGCAAATGATGCTCCATGGCCCTTTAGCCACCCACGACGTGCCCGCTTCAGAGCTCCTGGTTTGCAGATTGTAGGGGGAACAAGAAACTAGTAAGAGGGGTAATTGCTTTTTCTTTAACTTGCTTGGATCTGGAATTCAGACTAGGGTGGTGGTCCTGGGGTGTGTGCATAGTTCGCTAGAGCATGTGGAGGCTTCAGAGAGGGCACCCTACTAATAGCTCCAACAGCTTCAAAAAGCCCAGCATTTATGATAAAACTCCCATTTTTGGTAGCAAAGTTCTACTGTGGCAAAAGGCCAAAAGTCAAGTAATTGAATGGCAACATGGGCAAAAAAAGGAATCAAAGAAAACAGAGTAATCTAACTTTACATTCTTATTGTGGACAAAAAGGATCAAAGCATCTAACAGGAGGAAGACAGCAAAGTAAGAATAAATGCACCAAAATTTTCCAAGAAAAATAAGAGTTGGTTACAGGCCATAGAGGAGCTTAAAAAGGATTTTGAAATCCAAATGAGAGAAGTGGAGGAAAAATTGGGGAGAGAAATGAGAATGATGAAAGCAAATTATGAAAAGAGAGTCAGCAACCTGACTGAAGAAAATAATACCTTAAAAAATAGATTAACTCAGATGGCAAAAGAGGCTCAAAAAGGCAATGAGGAGAAGAATGCATTAAAATGCCAAATTTGCAAGACGCAAAAAGAATTTCAAAAGCTCACTGAAGAGAATCATTCCTTTAGAATTAGATTGGAGTAAATGGAAGCTAATGACTTTAAGAGAAATCATGATACTATTGAACAGATCCAAACATTTAAAAAACAGAAGGCAATATGAAATATCTCATTGGGAAAACCAGTGATGTGGAAAATAGATCCAGGAGAGATAAGTTAAAAATTATCAGACTACCTGAAAGCCATGATAACAAAAAAGAACCTAGAAATCTTCCTTTAAGAAATTCTCAAGGAAAATTTCCCTGATGTTTTAGAAGCAGAGGGAAAAAATAGAAGTTGAAAAATCCATTGATCACCTCCTGAAAATGATCCCCAAAAGAAAATGAGGAATATAATAGGCAGGTTCAAGAGTTCCCAGATCAAGGAGAAAAAAATTACAAGCATCCAGGAAGAAACAATTTCAATATTGTGGAAACACAATCAAGATAACTCATCACCTGGCAGCTTCTACTCTGAGGGACTGAAGGACTTGGAATATGATCCTCCAGAGGGCAAAGAAGCTGGGATTAAAACCAAGAATCACCCACCTTATCAAAACTGTGTATCATGTTTCAGGGGAAAATATGGTCATTCAGTGTAATAGAGGACTTTCAAGCATTCTTGATAAAAAAGCAGACTTGAATACAAAATTTGACATTCAGATGCAAGAAGCAAGAGAAGCATGAGAAGTTAAACAGGGAAAAGAAATCATAGGGAACTTATCAAAGTCAAATTACTTATATTCCTACAAGAAAAATGAAGATTCTAACTGATGAAACTTTTCTCAATGTGAGAATAGTTTAAGGGAATATAAATGTGTGTGTATACACACACATGTATATGCATACATACATGTATATGTCTATATAGGAGGGTTTATGTGCATATGAGTAAATATGTGAGTGTGTCTATATATGTCTACAGGCATACTTAGAGGGCACAGGACAAACAGAATAGGAAGGATGATACATAAAAGGTGAAATTAAGAGTTGAGAGAGCAATGTAATGAGAAAAGATGGGGAGAGTTAGAATGGGGTAAAATATATCATATAGAAGAGGTAAGGGAAAATTGTTACAATAGAGGTAAAGAACAGGAAGGCAAAAGGGAATGAGTCAACCTTATTCTCTTTGAATTTGTCTTAGGAAGGAAATGACATGCACAGTAAATAGGGTATCTCACCCTACAGGAGAGTAGAGGGGAAGGGGAAGAGAGGGATGATAATGGAAGGCAGAGCAGGCTAGGGCTGGAGGGAAGTTGGAATCATGAACTTTTGAAAATGGACAGGATTAAAGTAGAGAATAGAATAAGTTTGTGGTGGGATAAGATGGAGTGAAATATAGTCAGTTTTTCACAATATATCCTCTATGGAAATGTTTTGTATAGCTACACATGTACAAGCTATCTTGAAATTCTTATCTTCTTAGTCAGGGTGATTGATGAGGGAGGAATGGAAAGAATCTTGAATCCAACGTTTTAAAATCAAATTTTAATATATACATAATATTATTTTTTACATGTAACTGGGAAATGAGATATACAGGCAGTGGGGCATAGAGATCCACGGTATCCTACTGGAAAGGTGAAGGGGTCTATGGGAAAATATGGGTGAGAGCAGATTGGAGGAGGGGATATTCAGTGGGATCACTGTTTTGGGGTGTTGGGTAGGGAAATAGGGGTAGGAAATTTGTAACTTAAAAACTTGTGTGAATGGATGATGTAAATTAAAAAAAAAAAAAAAAAAGATTAAAATTTTAAAAATACATTTTTATGAAGCAAAAAATTGGAAGGTACATAAGTGTGTATAAATACATCATATATGAAAAGATAATAAACATGAAGATGAATTGGACAGTTAAATTTAAGGTAATTTGAGATGGAGGGAAATAGTAGTTGCGTATTGGTACTGAGATTCTTCTTGAAGAAAAGGGGAACTCTATGAGATGGAGGCAAGGATTGACCACACCCTAAGCATGAAATACTGCCAATGCAAAACCACAAAAACTGCAATTCAAGTGCATGAAAAATTGAGAAAAGATAACTTTGGCTTATTTGAAAGAAGTTAGGTGCATGGGTGTAAAGTAAGTGTCTTTAAATATTAGCTTTTAGGACACAGATGAGAGCTCAGAATTCAGTTCTTTCATCATAAGGGTTGGGTTGTTGCTCAATTGTTTGTGCCTCTTCACTAAGCTGAGGATCATTCTGTCTATGGGGCTTTCTTGGTAAAGATATTGAAGATTTCTTTCTTCAGTAGAATAAGGAAAATAGAGGTAAAGTGAATTACCCTGGGTAACATGGGTAGTAAAGATCTAGAGGGTTTGAACTCAGGGCTTTCTAATCCCAGGTCCAGAGTTATCTATTGTACATAAGGAGCAGAAATTGGGAAATTGAGTTGAAAATAGGAAACAGGATTTCTTCAGTAGAACAGAGGTTGAAACAATCTTAACCAATCTTATTACATATTTTTCCTATCTACACATTGTACATTAGTAACACTGACCTGTTTTTCTTTGTGTTCAAAATGTGTTTATTCCATTTCCCATTTTGTGCCTTTTGATTGACTGTCCATTATGCTTCACATTTTACTTCTTGGAATCCAACCTTTCTCTCTTATTTTTTCATTAGTGCTTTTCTTAAAAAAAAAAAAAATTGAGGGTGGAGCCAAGATGGCAGAACTAAAACAGGAACTTTTGTAAGCTCCTCCATGAATTCCTTCACTAAACTTTAAAAAGTGAATCTGAATGGATTTTAGAGTGACATAATCCACTGGGAGATGGTGGCAGAATCCAGCCCAAGAAAGTCCCCATATGGGTCAGGGCAGGGGGAGCGTGGAGAACGAGGGGGAGCATGGAGCACGAGGGGGATGCAGCAGCTTGGATTAGAAAGCAGACTATAGTAGAGAGAGAATGAGCCTTAGCCAGCAGACTCACCCACCCTTAGGGTGATCAGCAGCCTTATCACCATGGGATAGGAGTATCCTTTGGAGCTGGGTGAGAAAAAGCTCAGTGACCGCAGCAGAGACAGCAACTTCTCCTGGGGCTATCAGCCCCCAGCTTGGAAGTTTAAAAATCACCTGCCTCATTTTCCAGGGGACAGAATGGCAAAGTAAACTCTGTCTGCTCCAATTCCCCCTCCCTGACCAAGAAAACCCAGAGATAAACATCCCATGGCAGAGTAAAATCCTGAAATAACAAAAATACTCTCAGGCTTAGGAGTCACAGAGAAAGGGTGTAACTGAAGCAGTAAAGAGTCTGAAGAGAAGAGCAGGAGGGGACCCAGCAATCCCTTCCTAACCCGACCAGCAAAAGACTGCCTGAGCTGTAGTCCAGGGGCTTATCTGAAGCAGCCAGACCATGCCTCCCCCACAGATTACTCTGTGAGCCTCAGGATAACTCAGAGGAAACACTGAGAGTCCTGGCCTTGGCTTTAATGTAGACACCCAGAGGCTACAGCACACAAAACCAACAACCAGGCACCTAGATCCAAGCCTGAGAAGCTTGAGTCAGAGACCTTTGTATGCCAGGAGCAGAAATACCCTTTAAAGGACAGGAAATAGGCCATTACAATGGGCCAGAACAAACTTGCAAAGGCAAGATCAAAGATAATAGAATGCTATTATTCTAAATGAGAAGAATGACTTTCAGGAGACACTATGGACTCTGTGTCCACACCTGAGACTACAAATGGAAATATGAACTGGTCTCAACCCAAAAATCATTCTTGGCAGAGCTCAAGACAGGTTTTTAAAGCCAAATTAGGGAAGTAGAAGATAAATTTGAATCTACATTGACCAAATTGGAAAAAAAAGTTTCGCTGAAGAAAACAAATTCTTAAAAGTGAAATTTGTGAACAAATTGGAAAAAAAATACCTCCCTAAAAAGGATTTTCAAAAACTAACTGAAGAAAATGATTCACTAATAATTAGAATTAGTCCAATCAAAGCTATGATGCACCCAGAGTCAATCAAACAAAACATGAAGATTGAAAAATTGGAAGAAAATGCAAAATGTCTCACTGGGAAAAACAACTGACTTGGAGAACAGATCCAGGAGAGATAACATAAGAATTATTGGTCTAACAGATGAATACCAGATGATTTGGTCTACCAGAATCATCTACCATGATGCAAAAGCATCCTGGATAACGTCCTCCAAGAGATTGTCAAAGAAAACAGTCCAGAAATCCTAAAATCAGAACATAAAATAGTTATATAAAGAATTCACTGGTTTCCTCCTGAATGAGATCCCAAATTGAAAACTCCAAGAAATATAGTAGCCAAGTTTCAGAATTACAGGATTAAGGAGAAAATATCCCAAGGAGTCAAAATGAAACAATTCAAATATTGTGGAACCACAGTCAGGATTCCATGGGACCTAGCAGCTTCTACATTAAATGATTAGAGGGTTTGGAATTTGATATTTTGTAAGACAAAGGAGCTAGCACTACAACCAAAGATTAACTACCTGGCCAAACTGAGCATTATCTTTCAGGTAAGGAGTTGACCATTTAATGAAATAAGGGACTTCCAGACTTTCCTGATGAAAAAGCCAGAGCTCAATGGAAAATTTGATCTTCAATTACAAGACTCACTAAAGACATAAAAAGGTAAGCAAAGAAAACACACACTCACACATCCAAGCATACACACATGCACACATGCATATATCTTGGGATGCAATGGCAGGAAACTGTTTACATCCCTATATGAGAAGCTGATAACTGTCAATATTGAAGTTTATATGATTATCATGATTTTTAAAATGGATATACATAGATAGAGGGTGTGGGTATAAATTAACTAACCTGATGATAAAAAGAACATCTTATTAAGGGGTTCAAAGGGACAGTAGTGGGATGAAAGGAAAGGATGAGGCAGAAAAGGTAAATTATGCCCTAAAAAGAGGCACAAAAATATACTATACTAGAGGGGAAGAAAAGAGGTAGAGGAACATCGTTTGAATATTATTCTCACTGCTTCTGGTTCAAAGAAGGATAAACCTAGTCAGTTAAGTTTAAGATTCTAATGTTAAAAGACACAAAAACTCATTAAATAGAGGGAAAAGAGGGAGGGAGAGGAGGACTATGAAATTTGCTCTCATTGGTTTGAGGTCAAAAGGGGAATAACACACTCTGAAAAGTATAAAAATCTATTGTGTTCTATAGGCAGTAGGAGGATAAGGGGGTATTAAAAGGGGGGTTAAAAGGGAGGGAAATAGTAAGAGGACAGGGTAGATGAAAAAACGGGGATCACAGGGAGGAAACACTGAAGGAGGTCTTGGTCAAAAGGAAAACCCTTAAGGAGGGGAAGGGAGAAGGAAGAAACAAATCTTAAGCAGGGGATGGAATAGGGAAAGAGACAGATTGTAATCATTACTGTGAATGTTAATGGGATGAACTCTTCCATAAAACAGAGATAGATAGCAGAATTGATTAAAACCATAATCCTACAAAATGCTCTCTACATGAAACACATTTTAAACAAAGGGATTTTTAACAGGGTAAAGGTAAAAGGCTGGAGTAGGATATATTATGCCTCAGCTAAAGAAAAAACACACACACACAGAAGGGTTAGCAATACAATATTCTTTCTGAGATAAAGCAAAAGTAAAAATTCATCTAATTAAAAGAGATAAGGAAGGAAACTTTATCATTAAGTGGTATAGGTTCCAAATTCCTAGAGAAGAATTTAAGGGAATTAGAGGAAGAAATAGAGAACAAAAATATACTTCTGTGGGACCTTAATCTCCCTCTCTCTGAACTTGATAAATCCAACTCAAAATAAACAAGAAAGAAGTTAAGGAGGTGAATAGACCTTTAGAGAGGATAGATATGATAGATAATCTGGAGTAAACTGAATAGGGATAAAAAGGAATATACATTCTTCTCAGTGGTTCATGGCAAATACTCAAAAATCAACCACGTCCTAGGGCATAAAAACTTCACAATTCAGTGCAGAAAGGCAGAAATAATAAAGGCCTCCATCTGAGATGATGCAATAAAAATCATATGCAATAAAGAGCCAGGGAAAGATAGATTAAAAACTCACTGGAAACTCAACAATTTAATCCTAAAAATGAGAGGGTAGAACAAGAAAATATAGAAACAATCAGTAACTTGATTCAAGAGCATGACAATAATGAGACAAAATACCAAAATTTGTGGGATGCAGAAAAGGCAGTTCTTAGGGGAAATTTTATATCCCTGAGAGCACACATGAATAAATTAGAGAAAATGGAAGTCAATGAATTGGGTATGCAATTGAAAAAGCTAGAAAAAGAAGAAATAGAAAATCTCCAACTAAATGCTAAATTAGAAATTCTGAAAACCAAAGGAAAGTTTAATAAAATTGAAATCAAGAAAACTATTTAATTAATAAATAAAGTTGTGTTGTCTTTATGAAAAAAAATAATTAAATTGATAGACCTTTAGTCAATATGATAAAGAAAGGAAGAAGGAAACCAAAGTATGAGTATCAAAAATGAAAAGTATGAATCTACCTCCAAGGAAGAAGAAACTAAAACAATAATAAAGAATTATTTTGTCAAAATGTATTCATATAAATTTGATAATATTAGTGAAATGGACGAATACTTCCAAAAATATAAGTTGCCCAGATCAACTGAAAAGGAAGTAAATTACTTAATTAACCCCATCTCAGACAAAGAAGTCAAACAAGTCATCAGTGAATTCCCTAGGAAAAAATCTCCAGGGCCAGATGGATTTAATAGTGAATGTTATCAAACATTTAAAGAACGATTAACTCCAATACTCTACAAACTATTTGGGAGAATTAGTGAAGAAGGAGTCCTCACAAATTATTTTTATGGAACAAATATGGTACTGATACCTAGATCAGGAAGAGATAGAACAGAAAAAGGACATTATAGATCAATTCCCCTCATGAATATAGATGGAAAAGTTTTAAATAAAAATTAGCAAAAAAAACCTACAGCAACTTATTGCAAGAATAATACACTTTGATCAGGTAGGATTTATTACAGGAATGCAAGGATGGTTTAATATTAAGAAAGCCATCAATATAGTTTATCATATCAGCATTAAAACTAGCAGAAACCACATGATCATGTCAATAGATGCAGAAAAGTCTTTAGAAAAAATACAACATCCATTCTTATTAAGAACACTAGAAAGTATAGGAATAAATACAGCCTTCCTTAAAATAATAGGTAGCATCTATTTAAAGCCATCAGCAAGAAATATATGTAATGGGGATAAGCTAGAAGCATTTCTAATATCAGGGTGAAAAATTCTAATAAAATCAGGTGTACACTATCACCCCATTTATTCATTCTGGTACTAGAAATGTTAGCAGTGGCAATTAGAGAAGAAAAAGAAATCAAAGGTATCAAATTAGGCAAAGAGGAGACCAAGCTATCACACTTTGTAGATACTTATAGAATCCTAAAGAATCAAGTAAAAAGTACTTGAGACAATAAATAAATTTGGTAAAGTTGCAGGATATAAAAAACCCCACATAAATCCTCAGCATTCTTGTATATTTTTAATGAAATTCAATAGCAAGAGATAGAAAGAGAAATCCCATTTAAAATTCATGTAGACATTATAAAATATTTGGGGATCTACCTGCCAAAACAAACCCGGGACCTATGTGAACACAACTACAAAATATTTTTCACACAAATAAAGTCAAACCTAACTAATTGCAAAAACATCAATTGCTCATTGCTGGGTTGAGGTAATATAATAAAAAAATGATAATTTTACCTAAATTAAGTTGTATATTTAGTGCAATACCAATGAGTTTACCAAAAAGAAAAACTGCTTTATAGAGCTAGACAAAATAGTAACAAAATTCATTTGGAAGAACTAAAGGTCCAGAATATCAAGGGAATTAATGAATAGAAGTGCTAGGGAAGGTGGACTAGTCACACTATAATGTAATCTTAATTGCAAAGCAGCAGTCATCAAAAGTACTTGGTACTGCCTGAGGAATAGAGCAGTGGATCAATGGAATAGATTGGGTATACTAGACTCAGCAGTCAATGGCATAGTAATCTATTGTTTGATAGGCCCAAAGACCCCAATTTAGGGGATAAGAACTCACCATTTGACAAAAACTGCTGGGAAAACTGCAATATAGTATGGAAGAAACTGGGCATAGACCATTATCTAACACCATATACCAAAATCAAGTCTAAATAGATTCATGATCTAGGTCTAAAGGCTGATAGTGTAAGCAATCTGGGAAAGCAAGGAATAGTTTACCTGTCAGATTTCTGGACAGGGGAAGACTTTATGACCAAACAAGATGTAGAGAACATTATAAAATTCAAAATGGATAGTATTGATTACAATAAATTGAAAAGCTTCTGTATGAACAAAGCTAATGTTACCAAAATTAGGAGGGAAGTGGGAAATTGGGAAATAATTTTTACAAAATATATCTCTGATAAAGGATTCATTTCTAAAATATAAAGAGAAATGAGTCAAATCTATAATAATACAAATTATTCCACAATTGATAAATGGTCAAAGGATATGAACAGGCAGCTTTCAGAGGAAGAAATTAAAGATATCTATAAGCAAATAAAAAAATGCTCTTAATCACTATTGATTAGAGAAATGCAAATCAAAACAACTCTGAGGTACCACAGCTCATTAGTAAGATTGGCTAAGGTGACAAAACTGGAAAATGACAAATGTTGAAGAGGTTGTGGACAAATTGGAATGCTAATACATTGCTGGTGGAGTTGTGAACTGATCAAACCATTCTGATGAGCAATCTGGAATTATGCCCAAAAGGCTACAAATAATTTCATACCCTTTCACCCAGCAATACCACTTCTATCTTTGTATCCCAAAGAGATCATAGAAATGGGAGGAAGACCTATATGTACAAAAATATTTATAGCAGTTCTTTTTGTGGTATCAAAGAAATGGAAATTAAGGGGGTGCTCATCAATTGGGAAATGGGTGAACAAGTTGTGGTATATGCATGTATTGGAATAGTATTGTGCTACAAAAAGCATTATTGTGACATAAAAAGCAGAGGGACTTCATATTTACCTGGAGAGGCTTATTCTTACTGATGCTTAGTGAGAAGAGTAGAACCAGGAGATATTTATACACAATTACAGACACAACATATGTGTGATGACCAGCTTTGATAGACTGGACTCTTCTCAGCAATGCAGGGTTATAAGTCAACCCCAAAAGACTCAAGATGGAGAGAGATGTCTACATCCAGAGAAAAAACTGAGTTTGAATGCAGATGGAAGCACACTACCTGCTCTTTTTCTTTTTCTCATTTGTTTTGGTTTCCCCTTCCCCATTGTTCATTCCATATGATACAATCCTTCTTTATAACCTGACTAATGTCTAATGTGAAAGTGTTTGCAGATCCTATGCTTCATTGTATGCCACCATTCGGGGGGAAGGGGAGGGAGGGAAAAAAAAAAATTGAATCTCAAGGAATTGTTGAATTGAATCTTATAAACTAAAAGCAAACAAACAAATTAATAAAGACCAAAAAAATAAAAACAAAACCACACCCATCAGCCAAAAGAAAACACAATTTTGGTTTCTCTCTTCTTTTTTTCTTTTTCTACTCAACTCTCATCCACTTGTCTCTTTCCTCTCCTTACACTCTATTCTCCTCCTCCTCTTCTTCCTCCTCCTCCTCCTCTCCCTCATCCTCTATATTTCACCATATTATTCAACTAAATAGAAGATAACTTACATAGATCATATACACATATATGTGTAGATACACAAATAATAATTCTTAAATCAAATAGTATCATTTATTTTGATATAAAAATGTTTGCTTCAAGCTTCCACTATTTTAAAAAATGTCATCATTTTTTTGTCATTTTCTATAAATATCACTTTGTTATGTTCAACAGAAAACAAGAGACAGGAATGAAAACATATTTGAAAAGATCATCCTTGCTCTAGAGTTCCAAGTGTTAATAAAAAATATGTAACAACAAAAAGATGATGTCTTACCTTTGCCACTCAGGATTCATTTGAAGCAATTACCAACATTTACTAGAATATCTTTACTGTGGAATATCATTTTACAATAAGCAAAATTTGCAATAATATTCAACATGTCAAGGTTCAAACTGAAATGACCACAAAAATCCAAAATATATCCCAAAGTCTTAAAGTAACCTATCTAGCACAGAGATATCCTCAGGCCCTGATCTGCAGCTATTGATTTATAATTATGAGTGAAATCTTCTGATGAAAAGCAGTGGGAACACATTGATTTTAGGTATATGGGATGTAGCCTATAATAACTGCCTTTATGTATTTGGTGGCAGTCTATAGAAAAAAAAGACTAGGTTTTTCTACTTATCCTGAGGAGCCAGAACTGGAAACAATGGGTGGGCATTGTAGAAAAAACAACAAAATAATTTTACCTCAATATGGAGTGTGGGGGTGTTTGTGAAATTTGTACCATATAGAGCTCTCTAAAAGAAAACCAGGCTGTCTCAGGGTCCTGATGGGTTACTCATTATAGGCAAGTCTTGAAATACTAGCAGTATGACCATTGTCACCTCATTTATACTGGTATTCTTATTCACCTACCAGTTGGACAAAATAACCTTTGCATTTCCCACTATTTTGATAGTATTGTTATTGTTATAAAAACAAGCAAGAAAACCAGAGGATGAAATAGAGGAATTGTGAAAAATATAAAATAATCTGAGAGAACAGCAGTTATTACTGTGCCATGTTCTCTGTTGGGTGCTAGAAAAATACTAGTATCCACAAGACTGCATCTCCTCTCTAACAGAGTTTAAAACCTAGTGTGCAAGAAGACTGAATTAAAAATATACACTGGTAAAAATGATATCATAATTATTGATGTTTTCATCCTCAAGATAATTTTAAAATATATTCTATATTTTCCAACAATGCAATCAGGAAATGTCATCTATTTTGGAAATATTTTCATTAAAATGGTTAAAATATATGGTCACATAAAAATAAATATATATTGAAAATCACTTATATAGTAAATGATTTTATAGAAAATATATATTTTATAGAAAAATATAGATATTAAATGATTTTATAGAAAAATCATTTGATGGTAATGGATAATTAGACTTTTATGATTTGAAGTTTCATTTCAGGATAGCAATATCATATATTCCCAGGAATAGTAGAACAGTAAGGATATACATTTAAAAAGTAAAAAATTTAAAGATTATTCATATGATTACATGTTCTTTAAATCACATGCATTGTCCTCCCAAGCCTGGAAAAATACGTGAAACAAATAAGACATGGGACCTTTCCTCCACAAACCACCCTGTAAAGACTCCCACTCTCCTACTACAAACCATATGGCTAGCACTCTACCACTACTTTTTACTTTTCCTGTCCTATATTACAGAATCACCTGCTATCTAAAAGTAAATTTATGCAACTCCCACTTTCTATTCTTCTCAACCCTACCCATCTGTCACAACACAAATCTGCTCACCTGTTCCAGAGACCTCTCATTTTCATTATAGCGTCATGAACAAACTTCATTCCTTAACTCTTCTCCTACTTTTACATGTATTTACTCTCACTGAGACCCAGTCTCCTCCCCACATATGAGAACTATTTTGATGGCACTTTTCTAGTTATAACTTGACTCTGTATCCAATGCTGGCCTTCAAGATGAGTTAGAATGCTCCTTTCACTATCATTTCCACTTATATGATCTCCTGATTCCACCATGGTTTCAGTAACTTTTCCTTTGAAGTTTATTATTATTTTCATCACAAAAATATACCTGCTTGCCTGTAATTTATTGGTCCCTTTTTAGTTCTTCTCTGCAACTGGTTCCCTTACTTGAGAAAAAAAAAATTCAATATTCAAGAGGCAGCTAGGAGGCTCAATGGACAGAGCACTGGGCCTGAAGTAAGGAATACCTGAGAGTTCAACTCTGACTGGATACATTTATTATCTATATTACCTTAGGCAAGTCAGTTAACTTCTGTTTTCCTTAATCAATTAGAGAAGGAAATGACAAACCACTTCATTATGTTTACCACACTAACCCTCTACACAGTATGGTCCATGGGGTCACAGAGAGACAGACATGACTGAACAACAATAACAATTCAGCAGTCATGTTGATGCTGCCTCAAACATCTTAATTTCTTAATTTTCTTATTTTGTCAAAGTCTGTTACCTATCCTTTTATTCTACTTCAGTCACATATATAAGGTATTTCAATAGTATGTAAAAATAGTCTTCTTCCTTAATTTAAAAACAAATAACACTCCCTTCATTATTTGTTTATTTGAACATAACTTCCTATCATTCTATCTTCTCTGTGCCCCACTACAAATAGAATTCATCACTCTCTTCAAAAACTTTAATTCATACAACCCTTTCTTTTAATATACTTATATACAACCCTTAGTATATCGTAAGACCATTAACAGTGCTCTGACATTAATTTCCTGCCTAAGGAGTCTCAAATCCATAATTAAATAATGCAATTTTATACTGACTAGTACACTTAAATCCTTTGTTTCTTTGTACCATTTGTTATTTTTTTTTACCATTTATCCCTTAATCAACCTAACCTGGATTACTTCCCCCAAATAATTTCCTATGCTCTTATTTGTTTGATACAAGATGGAACTTGAGAAAGGTCCACAACTATTTTTACTTGGTCCACTATAAATTTTTTATCTAATTTCAACAGAGCCTTCATTAAAGCAGAGTAATCTATTTATTCCTACCTGCTTAATTCTCTTTCACGCCTATAAAAGCATTTCATTCTTTTCTCTCTTCAAACTCCTACATCCTCTAGCCTCTCATCTGAGAAGTTTGTCTCTTACTTAACAGAGAAAAATGAAGACATTCTCTATAAGTTCACTTGCCTCTCCTCTTCATCCTCTAATAATGTGTTGACCCTTCTTTTTTCAGTCAGTTCTGATACATGGGCTCTTGATCCCATCACCTTCCATCTACTCCAACAGATTATACATTCGATTATACCTGACACCTTCCGAGCTTCAACTTCGCTTTATCTAATGACTTTTTTTCTCCAACAGCCTTCAACAGACTAAGTCTCCCACATTTTAAAAATCACATAAATGAAACTAACAAACAAAATAAAAGTAAGTGAAAACAAAAACAAAACAAAACAACAACAAAAAACAGTTACCAGATCCTAACCTACCAGTCCTTCAGAAAATCTCATAAATCACCTTCCTTTCTCAGCAAAATTTAAAAATAAAAATCTCTATTTTATTGACTCCATATTCTCTCACTTCACTCACTCCTCAACCCTTTTGTCATCTGGTTCCTGACTTCATCCATCAAGTGAAATTTTCCTTGCATAGTTTATAAGAATCTCTCAGTTTCCAAATCCAATGACCTTTTTTCATCAACCTATATCCTTATTTAATTCTCTGCTGCATTTGAGACTCTTTCCTCCAGTACACAATATTTTTTTTTGAAATTTCCTGATCTCCTCTTCATCTGACTACTATTCAATATCCTTAGTTAGATCATCATATATATCACACCTCTTGAATATTTGTGTGCCCCAAGTCTCTTCCCTGACTCCTCTTCCCTTTTTTCTACAATGCCTAAGGATAGTTTCATCTACAAGTAACAACTTAATCAATTATATCTAAATAATTCTCAAGTCCATATATCCAGTCTCAGTCTCTCCCTTGACATTCTGTCCTACATTGTCAAATTTCTTTGTACATTACAACCTAATTGGTCCAGAGAAATCCCAAAATAAACTTGTCCAGAGCTCAACTCAGCATCTGTTTCTTAAAATCCATTCCTTTTCAAACTGCCATATGTCTGTCAATATGACTCTTTTAGCCATTATCTTAATTCAGACCTCATTTCTCCTTACTGTAATATTTTCTAATTGGTTTCTCTGTCTCAGATTTCTCCAATCCTGTTCATTCTTTCTAAGCTACAACTCAGGTATGGTCATTTTACTACCCTACTTAATCAAATTCTACTTTTTTTACCATAAATTATAAATTACTTTGTATGATTTTTGTAGCCCTTCAAAACTTGATCTGAAACTACTTTTCTAATCTTTTTATTCTCCACTTCCTGTATTGTGTAGTCCATCAAAACTGACCTTTATATATCTTTCACTTGACACTGAATCTCTCCTCTCCACAACTTTATATTGGTTATGCCCATATCTGGAACACATTCTTTCCTAAACCCTTTGTTACCGAATATGTTTATTTTTTGCAGATGCAGCTTAAATGCTTCCTTCTTCATAAATTATCTTTTTCCTCATCCCCCAAAGATCCATGCCTTCCCCCTCTATCTAATTACCTAGGGATTATCTATCTTGTATTTATTTTTCCATATTTTTATTTTATTCATTTTTCATTTAACAGTTATTCAACCTAGCCTTGTACTCACCACCTCCAAAGTGGTGCTAAGTCACTAAAAACACTAGAAACTATACTCCTCATCAGTTCAAAAAGAAACTAAACTATCTTGGTATTTTAACTGGTGGAGGGAGAGAAAAGGGGGTTTTATACCCCAGTCGTAGTTGTCAAAAATCTTTGTAGTGATGCAGACCCCTAGAGGAAACTCACATAGTCCTTTCAATCTTTGTTGAATTCTCTTAATAAACCAAATAGTTTACCAGGGAAAATAACAAATTCCAGCCCCCACATTTATTAAAGTCAGTCTCTTAGAAATAGTCTTCCATGTTCTGGTACTTTGCTCACTTCCTCCAATGCCCATTCTGTTCCTTGTTCCAGAGAACTAAAAAAAAAATGAACTCTAATCCTGGCCCACCCCCAACTCTACCAGTTCTGACCTTAATGCAGATCTGAATTTGCAGTTAAGAAAACTATACCATTATTTAGCACTATGGGCACTGCCTCCATTCCCCTCTTCTCTTTTCCTCTTCTTTAGATAGCCAGAGTGCAAGCTTTGGCCCGAGTCAGAGATACGTAGATAGATAGATAGATAGATAGATAGATAGATAGATAGATAGATAGATAGATAGATAGATAGATAGATACATAGATAGATAGATACATAGATACATAGACACATAGATACACATATACATACATATGTATGCACACATATTAAGGTATTTCCCTTAATAGAATATAGTCTTATTGAGAGTCAATCAGTCATTGTAATTGAACCTTCACTGCCTGAAACATAATAAGTACTTAAATTCATCATCAGACAATTCCTGATGAAAAATTGCCATGATTTCAAATTTAAAAAAAATCATTCAGTTAGGAGGGGGGAAAGTTTTCCTTTTTGGCTGTTGTCTCCTAATTTCCTTTGCTGAGGCAAAAATGAGGGAGAATAAAATTAAACCTTGAAAGGAGTGGTGGCTCCATCTCCCTTCCTCCACAACATGTCAGGATCTGTTGGGGTATGAAAAGCAATAACAAATAAAACAAAACAAAACACGACTTGCCCTCCTGTGTTATAGAAGGTTCAATAGAAAACAAGGGATATGGGAAATGTAGTCTGCAAGAAGCTGTAAATAATATAGTAGAGTTGAAAATATATCCTATCTTTAAGCTTAGGCTATTGCTGCAAGCATTTGGCCTTCTTCCCTCTTACATTATAAGCTCCTAGTAGAAAATGTTAGCAATGCTCTATTTTGAGTCATTCATAGCAAATGCCATTCCCAGACTGCCTGAGAAAATTGAATAGACAACAATACAGACATACTTAAAGATGTTGATGGCATAAGCAGAGAATAAAGCTGCTGCTATTTGTCATATTAACTTCTATGCTAAACCACTCAAAATAATTTAATTTGAAGAGACTGGGCAGAAATATTAATGAGATTTTTGTGCTTTCTTATTCAGATGTTCTAACAAAGAGAGATGTGAGATTTTTTTTTTTTTACTTCTTTCTATATGAAGCCTTTTGGAAGAAAGGGAGCTAGGCTGGTAAATCAGTTAGTAAATATCTAAATAAATAATCTCAGGAAGCATTTTCTTTCTTTCATTCTTTTTTGTTCTTGCTTTTCACTAGAAAGAGTATATATTAATACCTCCTTATATTATTTCTGGATTTTTAATGAAATTTAAATATTTATATTTTTCAATGCCCCAAATCCTTGCTACTTTTCCTTATTTTATATTGGGCACTTGAAGAAGCAATCTGAAGTCTACTGAACTAGACTCATAAGACATAAAGTTTTGGTCCTTATATGAAAAATACAATATCATTGATCAGGCATAGGGTCAATGTATTTATTTGACAATAGAGAACTATTACAGCTGTTGTTTGTCCTTTGTTCTCAAAGCAGACCATGACATCAGGAAGGGAATGCAATTCAGGAAAGGAGTTAGAAGAGGAGAAATGAAGGACTCAAAGGAATAGTCAAAATTAAGTGATTTTCTTCCAATGACTGGTCTCTGTTGACTCATCTATTGCAACTTCTCTACTGCTGTTGAAGTATGGGAATATTTAATATATACTTCAATGTTTTAAAGTTTTGAATTTGTAAGTAAACCAGGGATCTTCTTATTCTTTTTACTTCCACAAGATATTTACTGTCATTAATGGTGATTATATTCAGAAAGCTAAGAGGAATTGGTCAATAAACGTTTTCTATATTTGCCTATGTGATATGACAAATATGAAAAAAATAGCGTTTTTAAAACAAGACATGGCATTACTTAATTATAAAAATGCATATTTGTTTATTTTTGGCAGATGTCTACCATCATAGGACACTATTTTCATTTATCTGTATGTAATGTTCCCGTTGTTGGGAACTGCATGAATATTAGCCTTATTATTATTAACATTAACATTTCATGTTAATATAATTAAAGTGAAAGGTGGCATTACTTAGTGGATAGCTTCAAGACTAGGGAGATCTAGTCGAAATCTTTTCTCTTATAGATACTGGTTTTATGTCTAAGTATCTATGTAGAAAAATCTCTGAAGAATATGAACTACAGTGAAGGTGCTTATCTGATTCAGCCGAGTTTCCTCACCAGAGAGATCTCTATAACAATAAAAACAAAATTAGAACTCCTATTCCTCTAATAATTAATGTGATTATTGCCAACAAATATGAAGTAGTATACAAACAAGCCTGAGGTAATAAAATCTGGTAGCTGCTAGAATGTTTTAATTTCTCAGATTTTGTGCATATTTTAATGTTATTGTCTGAAAAATATCCCATCATTTCCTTCATACCCCTTAAAAAGTATTCACTTATTCTAAAATGGAAGACCATCTAAAACATTTTAACTAAAAATGCTATTATGTCAAATATATATATATATATATATACACATATATATACATACATATATATATATATATATATATATATGATGGCAAAGACTACACAAGAATTCTCAAATCCCAAGAATTCTCAAAAAATTCAGAGGAAAAGGGAAATGACCAAATATGTGAACTTTAGAATACGTTCATTTAACTTTTTCTTTAGATGTACCTATATGTAAATTATCACCAACATCTATCTTTGTACTTTTTAGGGAAGAGATTATATATATAATAAAAGTAACTTCATTCTTTGCATTTTGCTGCCTGTATGCAATAATGAATGAAAACATTAAAAAAATAATTTCATGAAATTTTGACACACCACTGAATCTTCAGAAGCATGTCAGTTTCAGTGCAGCAGCTTGGCTTGCTGGATTTCTGTAAGCATTTGTAACAACTTTGATTCACTTTGTTTCTTTAAACAGAAGCCTTCAGCAAAGTCTCCCAAAGAGACAGTGAATATTTAAACTCAGCCTTGTCAAGTTTTCTTTCACTGGAATTTTAAAATTCCTGGTATCCAAAAGAGGGAGCTATAGAACTGAACAAGACTGTTTTCTTTTATAAATCTTAGATTTCTGGATTCTTTCCACAGATATTCTTCAATATGTTCCTAATGTACAATTGATCAGACACAGCATTGTATTTAAGTATCTCTGAAATGTTAACAGACAGGCCTGAACGTCAAATGAGAGAGACACACAGAGAAACAAAGGACATGAGAGAGACAGATGGACACAGAGAAACAGAGAGACAATACAGACACAGAAAAAAGACAGAGAGACAGAAAAAGTCAAAGACAGATACACAAAAAGTACTACAGAGAGATGTGTGAGTGCTCTTTCTAACAAGCGAATACAGGATGAAATTGTATGCAGATTGCAATGGAATTTTTAACAATGCATTTTAAAGGAAAACTTCCCTGAATTAAAAACTTGAAGAAGTGAAGCAAAATGAATGGTTCAGATCAAGTAATGTTGAATTAAAATGAGAACACACATCTTCTTATTTTCTTCCTCCTCATCATCCTCCATCTCTTCCTCCTCCTTGTCCGCCTCCTCTTTTTCCTCCTCCTTATCCTCCATCTCCTCCTTCTCCTTCTCTTTCTTTTTTCTTGTTCATCTTTCTTTCTTTTCTCAAATTACTGTACATTTTGAAAAAGAATAACATACTTTTATGATCACCTTCTAAAGTAGGAGATCATTGATCTGTGCCATCCTATCCCTATAAAGACATTTCAATAATAAAGTTGCCTTATTCTGCACCATATTCTTTAAAGCATCGTGCTTCTGAGGATATTAAAATAGTCACCCTAACTTTAGTCATTAAGTACAAATAAAACTGTATTTAGTGAATTGTAGCAATAATGATCATAATAATTTATTTATTTTGTTCAAACAGTGTCAAAACATTTTCTTCCACGCATGAGACAAAACATTGGTGAAAAATAAAGGTGCATTGCCTAAATATCATAACAAATAAAGTGAATTATTATAGAGTAGTGAATTTTACTATTTTTGCTTTAAAATAGTGCATTGTTCCATTTAATTTTAAAATGATGACCACTATTATTAGTTATTTTCAAATAGAATGATTAGATGGTGCTTCCCTTGACCTTTTCAAGTTCAGAGATTCTCCTTTTGAGGCTGTGAAAATGTAAATTTAATGCTTATTAACCTAGCAATACTACTACTACATCTGTACCCAAAGAGATCAAAGAAAAAGGAAAAAAATCAGTATATAGAAAATATTGGTAATAGTTCTTTTTGCGGTGACAAAGAGTTAGAAATAGAGAAGACACATCACTTGTGGAATGACTTAAAAAGATATGGCATATGATTGTGTTGGAATAATATTAGGGTATAAGAAATGACAAGGAAGTTTGATTATTTTGGGGGGAGAGGGTGGGACGACCTATAAGAACTGACGTACTTTTAGGAAGACTCCTTTGTACCAAGCAACAGCAATATTGCAAGGAAGATCAATACGATGTGCTGTGACCAAAACAAAGAATTAAGACAATTTCAAAAGCCTCACAAATGATTAGAGAGAGAACTGATAAACACAGTGTAAATTGAAATATCATTTTCACCTTCTCTCTTTTTTTAATATTGTTAACAAAGGAATTTCTTTTGCATGATTTAACATGTATAATTGATATTATATTGCTTGTTTTCTCATTGGGTGGTAGAGGGAAAGCAGGGAGGGAGAGAATTTGTAACAACATTAAAAAATTGAGATAATAAATTCAATTAAACTTATTATTAATTTCAAAAGAGACATTAATATAAATGAATTATTAGGTGAGGGATTTCATTGGTGAAAAGTGAGGGGATGAACGAAATATTCTTTTAAGTAATTAACTTTCACCCAAAAATGAGGTTATACTGAAAGCAACTATTTGAAAGACTATCATTGAGTCATATCTATATTGTCTCTAAGACAGTAAATTGAAATGAGAATATAACTTTGTAATTCATGACAGATTCCTTCAGTTGAATTCTCTGTTTTTATTTGTTTTTGGCAATTTACTTAGCAAATTTTTATTAACCATCTGTTATCTTCAAAGGAGAAATAATATAGTGTCATGGATAGAGGTCTAGCTTTACAGCAAAGAAAATGCTGGTTCAATGTTTACCTCTGAAACATATTTGGGTCTGTTACCCAAAATATACTATTTAACCTTTTAAGTATTCTAGGTAGCTCTCTACCACCACAAACCCAATTAGATACAGAGATCGTCTGGAAAATTAAGTGATTAAAGACTGTAAACTGAAAGGACACTGATAAAGTAGGAAGAAAATTGGGAATAGCTTTAAATCTCAGCCTAAAGGGATCTTATATGTAAAGTTATTTTCAATAAGGAGACACAAAGGACTCCTTAATATCCCTTAAAATTAATTTGAACAGGGCTTTGATAGTTTTAGGTCTATGCTTTGTGAAGATTATTGTAGTAGCTCAGTGAAGGATGGAGGGAGATACTAAACTCAGGGAAATTGGATTTTGGACAACTAAAATGGTGTAGGCAAGAACTATCAAGAGAAAGAGAGAAGCTGGCAGAAAGGTAGTATTTAAAAAGACATAGTGAGTTCAGCTTTGTGTATTTGAAGTTTGAAATTCCATCAACCCCTTTTTTATTATGTTAAAGAACCATGAGAAATTGAAGAAAGTAATTCGATTTAGACAAATAAATTTATGTGTGCAGAGATGAGAGTCAATAGATAGTTTAGAGATAGATAAACAAGGATG
This sequence comes from Petaurus breviceps papuanus, assembly GCF_028583685.1. Classification (NCBI taxonomy): domain Eukaryota; kingdom Metazoa; phylum Chordata; class Mammalia; order Diprotodontia; family Petauridae; genus Petaurus; species Petaurus breviceps. Next base: position 4,511,247 of record NW_027186315.1, on the reverse strand, counting down.
TAACTGGGGTGGCAATCATACTAAAAGTTTGAGAGGAAGAAAATAAGCTATAAAAGGCTAGAGGAGAATCTGGAAGAAATATAATTATTAAAGTGGGTGTCCAACAATGAAAAATGTTGCCAAAACATCAAAGATATAAATATTGAAAAAAAGAGGATTGAGGTGGTGAGTAGTCAGGAATCAGGGAAGCAAATATAGATAGCTCTGTCTAGATACTTAGCATTGAAGAGATAGAAGAAAGTGATGAGAATATTGCATTGTCTTTTAAAGGAAAGAGTTTGTTAGGATAGAGAGTATTTGAAATCTTAGTATACTAGAATTATATTACAATACTAGATATACTTAAATATTCATTTGTATAATTTATATTATTAATATAGGTATAAATTTCCACTATCCACTTCATATACTGTCTATAGATGATCATTATGGAGGTCTATTCTTCATTACCTATGATCATCTCACTTCAGTTGGTTCACCTATCTGGTGTTAATTTTTGGAATTTTCCTGATTTTATGAGGATATTAATGGAATACTAATGAGCCTCATTCTCCTGTTATCCCAACCTTTTATAAATTCACAACAAAAAATAAAATATAAAGTATTATTTTTTTTCTTCAACTACACTTATAAGGTGTTTGATAATGTCAGAACGAAAAGAAAGCCATAAGAGTTAGCCCCAAATAAAAACTATAAAATTTTAATTGAATTCCTATATACTCTAAATGAATTTTAAGGTGCTAGAAGGAAATAGTAATTTAATGAAAAGACCACTGACTTTTGGTCAACAGCAATAGGCTACTGACTAGTGATATGAAAATGGACTAGTCAGAAGCTCTACTTCAGTGTTTTCATATGTATAATGTGGATAATTATAAGATTATGGTGTTCTATAAAAGGTGTGAGGGACTCTAAACAAATTCTAGAGTAGCAGACCCCAAAAAATGACAGAGAGAAACAAATTTCCAGGCCAAGACAACCTGGAGTTTGGACAGGAAAGGTTTGTTGCAGCAGGCTGAAAGAGGAGCACAGGCAAGTACAAAATGTGCCAGCAGAGACCAGGCCCAGCAAACTGGATCAAGTCTCAGGGGATTGAATAACTGGCATATATGGTACTTCCCAGACTTTTCAACTCATAAATGTCAAAGAAAACTTAGAAGGTCAGTAGAAAATATCTGGAAGAGCTGTCTAGGAGAGGAATGCAGTCTGGCCCCAGCTCAGGGGTGTCAGCAGTGACAGCATGTTCTTCTGAGACTCTTGGCCCACAGATGGTCAAGGGATTAAGCAACTGATCAGAGGGGTATTACAGCAATCTCTTTGGAAGTGCTGAGGCAGGATTCTCCAAATCTGAGGGTTCTTGTATCTGGGTCGAATTCCTGGGTGGAGGTACTGGGGTGAGGAATAGTGCTGTAATGGTAAAGCTTGTGGCAGTGGTGAAAAGAGAATCTTCCTCATAGTTGAAATGCAGAAAAGAGTGCTTGTGGCTACTCACAGGACAGAACTCAAGGAAGGAGTGGAGTAAATGGCTCTTCTTTGATCATACCACCTTGGAAGAACTGAGAATTTACAAATCCCTAGAAGTATCCCTGAAAATAGTTGCACAAAACTTCCAAAGCTTGGGACAGTACACCCTCCAAACTGGAAGCAGAGTTCTACCTTAATAAAGAATTAGAAGGTCAAATAATTAGCCAGAAAAATGAGCAAATGGCAGGTAAAACTCAGGCTATAGAATCTTGTTTGATCACAAGTAGGATAAAAACATACAACCAGAAGTCAACAAAATCAAGGCTCCAACATCCAAAGACTCCAGGAAAAATATGAACTTGTCTCAGGCCATAGAAGAGCTCAAAAAGTCAAGAAAGAGTAATCAGAATAATGTTTAAAAATCATGAAAAAATTATTCAACAACTTGTTAAAGGAGACACCAAAAATACTGAAGCAAATAACACCTTAAAAATAGACTAACTCAAATGGCAAAATAGGATATAAAAAAGCTAATGATTAGAAGAATGTCCTAAAAAGCAATACTGATCAAATGGAAAAGGAGGTTCAGAAGTTCATTGAAGAAAATAATTCCTTAAACATTAGAATGGAGCAAATGTAGGTTAATGACTTTATGGGAAATGAAGAAATTATGAACAAAAATGAAAACAAGGAAAAATAGAAGAAAGCATGTAATATCTCTTAGGAAAAATAGCTAAACCTGGAAAACAGATTCAGGGAAGATCATTTAAAAATTAATTTACTACCTGAAAACCATGATGCAAAACAAACAAAAAAAATCTAGCCATCATCTTTCAGGAAATTATCAAGGAAAATTGCTCTGATATTCTAAAATCAGAGGGTAAAATAAAAATTAAAAGAATCTGCCAATAACTGCATGAAAGTGATGCCAAAAGAAAAACTCCTAGGAATGTTTTAGCCAAATTCCAGAGTTCACAGGTCATTGAGCAAATATTGAAAACAGTCAGAAATAAGCAGTTCAAGTTTTATTGAAGCACTATTTTATGGAAACATAAGAGATGTAGCAAGCAGCTAATACATTAAGGGATCAGAAGACTTGGAATATAATATTCCAGAGGTCAAAGGAACTAGAATTGGAACCAAGAATCACCTACCCAGAGAAACTGAGTATAGTCCTTCAAGGTGAAAGTGAACATTCAATGAAATAGAATACTTTCAAGCATTCTTGATAAAAAGACTAGAACTGATTAAAACTGACTTTCAAATACCATACTCAAGAAAAGCAAGGAAAGTTAAACAGGAAAGACAAATTATAAGGGAATTATTAAAGTTGAGCTGTTTACATTCCTACATGAAAAGATGATATTTGTAACTCATGAAACCTTTCTCAGTATTAAAGAAGTTGGAGGGAATATAATATAGATAGAGGGCACAGAGTGAGTTGAATATGAAGGGATGTTTTCTAAAAATATTAAGGGGAGAGGGAGAGGGATGTACTAGGAGAAGGATAAAGGGAGAGACAGAATGGTGGTAAATTATCTCTCGTAAAAGAGGTAAGAAAAACCTTTTAGAAAGGAAGGGAAGAGGGGGACAGTGAGAAAGAATGAGTGAACCTTACTCTCATTGGATTTGGCTTAAGGTGGGGATAAAATACAAACTCAACTAGGTATGGAAATCTAGCTTACCCTAGAGGAAAGTAGGAAGAAGGGGATAAGAAACGGAGAATGACAGAAGGGTGGGAAGATTTGAGGAGGGTGTAATAAGAAGTAAACACTTTTTTTTTTATGAGCAATCGGGGTTAAGTAACTTGCTCAAGGTTACATGGCCAGTTATATCTGGGTGTGGTGCTAAGTGCCAGAGCCTGGATTCGATCCCCAGGTCATCCCGAAACTGGAGCCGGCGCTCTTACTTGCTGAGCCTCCTGGCCGGCCCAGAAGTATACACTTTTGAGGAGGGATGGGGTCGAAGGAGAGAATAGAATTAACCGGTGTGATAAGATGGAGGGAAATGTAAATAGTTTTTCATAACATGACTATTATAGAAGTGTTTTGAATGATTACTTATGTATAACCTATATTGAATTGCTTGCTCTCTCAATGAGGGTGAGAGGAGGGAGAGCAATAGAGAGAATTTTAAACTAAAAGTTTTAAGAAATGAGTGTTAAAAATTGTTCTTACATGCATCTGGGAAATAAGATATACTGGCAATAAGGTATAGAAATTTATCTTGCCCTACATTAAAATAGAAGGGAATGGGATAAAAGAAGGGTGGGGGTGATAGAAAGGAGGGCAGATTTGGGGAAGGTATAATCAGAATGCATGATATCTTGAGAAGGGGGATGGGTATGGATGGGGAGAAAATTTGAATCTTAAAATCTTGTTGAAATGAATTTTGAAAACTAAATATAAATAAATTATTTTAAAAGATTCTTCTGAGGATCAAAATAAGTGAAATGTATGAAAGGGTTTTGCAATGCTAAAATAGCATATAAAATGGAGCTGATCATTTGCCTCCAATGTAATGTTGCCTGGCATGTGTTATTGTTATGAAAAGGTTTGACTCATTACTTTTTTTCCCCCTTACATTGTGGCAGAGTAATAAACTAATGTATTCTCTTTAACACAGGTATGCATCATTAAAAAAATAAATTTAATTGAAGCATAAAGATGAAGAAAAATCAAGTGTACAAATAATAGCAGCTTTTCCCTTAAACTTCAACAAACCACTTGACAAAGTATTCCTAACATTTTGAAAGTATGATAGTGGTTTTCAGGACATGAGATTTAAGACTGAACAAAATAGAGAATAACTTTGAAGTGAACAAAAATGTTTTCCCAAATTAATGCTCTATATGTAAAGTAAGATCTAATATATAGATTACACAGCATGTGTGACTGAAACTGAAAACTTTGGTGAAACTGATTTTAACCTATGACATATGTATTTACATAAACAGAATTAAAGAATTGGAGAATTGAAGGTAACATGAGAAGGCATTTCTTAAAATAAATAATTCATAAAAGAAACCCTAGTATATAATATTCTAACATCATCTAACATAGTCTTAAATATGTCCCAAGGTAGCCCATTAAACTTTTTAATAGTTCCTGCATAGGGCACATAATAGTTATGTGACCCAGAGCCAATCCCTTAGTGTCCAGGGCAACAATTTAAGACACTGAGTTATAGATCGATTTCAATTCTGCAACATTAGAGGGGATTTCCACACCAGAGATTCTCCACACCTGTGCAATCAAGCACTCAAACCCTAACTCATAATTTCTATCTATGGATTAATTTATCTATCAACCTATCTAACCATAAATATATACTTGAAGATAAAAAAAAAAAAACTGGAAGACAGGTTTGGTTTCATAACAAACAAGGCTAGGTTGATACCACATGAATATCAGTCAAAATGAAGGGTGAAGTTTATTTTAAATAATAAAAGACATAAGAAGGGTTTTATAGTTGTTTTCTAACACTTGAAGGGCTGCTCACATGGAATAAAAGAAAAACAAAGATGAATTTGTCTACTTGCCTTTTGAGGGGAAAGTAAAGAATAATAATGGATAGAAATTTAAAAGAAGTCTAACAGTACTAATAATCCAAACTATCTTGTAGTGCAATTGACTAACTTGGAAGTCAGTGGGTTAACCCAAAATTTATATATTCAACTAAAGATTCAATGAACACATCATGAATTCTGTAAAGAAAATTATTTTTCATACATGGAGTAGATTAGGTGACATATGAATTCCCATGCAAACCTTGGATTTTATGATTCTTTAATTTGAAGTCAGAATTTCATTAAGTGCCAGTTTCTTAATCTATAAAATGGGAGACAACTGCTATTATGCTGCATACCTTAAAATGTTGTAAGTATTAAAAATATAGAATCAATATGAAATTACCTTGGAAACAGAAACATTTTACCGTGTTTCCCTGATAATAAGACACTGTCTTATTATTTTTTTGGACAGAAAAACACCAGAGGGCTTATTTTCAGGGGAGGGCTTATTTTAATGAGCATTGACAGCAATTTTAATAAACAGGTAAATGTGAACAAAAAAATGTACCTTTATTCAGTAAGCAAATCGCTGGGGAAGAACAGGATGACGTGCTCACTGCTGCAGCTCTGATTGGATGCAGCTCAGAGCGCAGCGTGCGTTTCACGGGGGGGTGGGGGGGACGGTGCATACAGAGGGTACCGTAATGTAGGGTGTAGCACAGGGGATCACTTTCACTACAGTAGCAATCTCAATAGGGCTTATTTTTGGGGGAGGGCTTATTTTACAGGAATCTTACACAGAAAGGGGAGGGCTTATTTTCGGGATAGGTCTTATTATCAGGGAAACATGGTGTATAAATGTAATATTATAATTGTTACTAATAACAGCATCATCTTTTTCCTCATTTTTGATGAAGTTCACAGGAGAGTAGTGGTAGCCCATACAAATAATTTGATCTCTATTATTTTTATATGTTGTTTTTGTTGCTGTTGATGTTATTTAAAATTCCTAGGGAAAGGCAATATCAAGCAATTGTAATAGCCTGGTAAATGGCTAAACTTTCTGGTTGACGTCAATGATTTTGAAATGGCCTGCAACATAACTAGTCTTTTAGAATGTCATAAGATTTAGAACCTACACAATTTATTTATTGCCACTGTGTCTCGGGAGAACTCACTGAGATCCTCATGTGGGAACTACCAGAACCTCATAAGATAGTTAAAGGGAAGCCAAATATCCCCAGAATGGCAGCTACTGTTCTAATGGGTCAGCAACATGTATATGGTTCATAACACATTATACAACTCTTCTTATTTCAAAATCTTAGAATGATCTACATAGATTTCAGGACAGGTAGATTGTACAATGGATAGTGCTAGCCCTAGAGCGAGAAAGATTCATTTTCCTGAATTAAGATCTGGCCTCAGATACTTACTAAATGTGTGAATCTATGAATATCACTTAACCTTTACCTCAGTTCCTCAGCAGTAAAATGAGCATGAGGAGAAAATGTCACACCATTCCAGTATCTTTACCAAGAAAACACTAAATAGGGTTGTGGAATGGAGGCAACCAAACAACAACATGGACTTTAGGGTAATTAAAGATGATAAACAAAAGATTAAAAGATAGACATTTGCTGAAATTTTTCATGAGTTAAGGTACTTTCATTTATTTTTAAACAAATATTCACTAAAGACTTATGATGTCCAAGATTATGTAATATTTAGAAAAAAAAAACTGAAGTCTAATCTAACTAGTTTGCATAATGAAACATTAGAAATTTTCTAAGAGCTACTGGATTGCAGGTTTTAACATTCGCTTATTAAATGGATAATATTGTGTTGTACCTGGAAGCCAGGAAATCTCACAATGCCATGACATTTTCATAATTCCTTCTTGGTTATGGTTTGAATATGAAGACTGTAGTGAATTTTAAACCCATGACTGTGTTTAAAGTGTAGGAAAGAGTACACTTCAGTTTGGAGAGCATTTATTTTTTTATTCTATTTTAAAGATATTCTTGAAAAATTTATTCTAAGCCCAATTATTGGTATCTGCTTCAGTTCATGGAAAGCCAATCTGCACTTCTTTTCTTTGTCATAATTTAGACATTAGAATTGAAAATACAAAACTTACAGCAGAATCTTGGCAGTGTGTTACATTTAAAAGAATGATATTGAGATAGAGACAAAATTGGATTTGGAGTCAAAAGATCTGAGACAAAATATCACCTCTGTCTTTTACTAATTATGCAACATTAAGCAAGTTATTTAGTCCCCCATTATCTCATTTTCCTCACCTATAAAATGAGGGAGCTAGACTAGGTAAACTTGAAGGTCCTTTCCAGGTGTAAATTCAATGATATTATGAATGTTGCCATTTTACAAATGAGGAAACTGTCTATAAGCAGTCAGGTCAATTTCCCAAGTAATAGTAAGGGGCAGAGCTGGAAGTAGGACCCAAATTTCTTGTATTTGTTGTAATATCATCAAGATCAATAGACCAATAGATACATGGGTAAATGGTATAGAGATATATGGTAAGTCACTTGATCAAATGATCCATGCCAATTCAAGGACACGTCACAGAAATACAATTTGGTAATCCACATATGACAAAATGACTAGTTTCTATATTATAACTTCAGTGTTTCTTTATATCTGCACAAACCTAATTTAAAAGAAAAATTAAAAAAAATCAAAAACTGTCATAAATCCTTACAAGAACTTCAATAAAGGGCACAAGGAAAAAAAAGTGAGGGTTGAGGTATATTTTGCTGAAATATACTATGGTTAGACTGCTCAGAATTTTGGAAATATCCTTTGTCAGAGACAATATCGTACCAGGAAGAAAATAAGTCTAACCTGTTGAAATAAGGATTAATGAAGAACATGGATGAATTAATGTAACAATCTTTACATAGGCACTTATTAGGTACCAGGTATTGAGTTAAGTACCTGGGATGCAAATTCAAGCAAGCAATATATTTCTTAACTTTAATGATCTTCATTCTAATAGAGGAAGACAACAAATCAAAGGGAAATTGAGGGAAGGGTTGTAAGCATATGATGTAATAACTTAAAATGATCAAAAACTGATGGAGAAGCATAGATCTGGGAATGAACAAGAAAAATATCATTCATGGGGGCCCAGGATAGCATGGCCAGTCTAAGATTCATCAAGAAATTCATGAACCTTTGACATAAAGTGCTTCTCTTACCTAGAGGAATGTTAAGAATAGAACCAATGGTTTCAGAGAACTTATTAAATATTAACTCTTGGGCCACTATACTTTAATTATCTTGTTTAACAAATTATAGGAGTCATCACTTATTAGGTGACTTTTTTCATGACTGGCTCTGTGCTAAGTTTTGGAAGTGCAAGGCAAACTCAAAGAACTACTTCAGTTAAAGTACACACATTGTATTGAAAGAAACTTCATGTAAATAGATAGATAAAAACAAAATATATACAGACCAGATACAAGGTAGCCTTGGAAGAGAATACCAAGAAAATGCCTAAGTGGGAGGCCATCAGCAAAGACTTTATATGGAAGATGGAGCTTGAGCTGTGTTTTTAAAGAAATAAGAGACTTCAAAAGCTGGAAGTAGGGATGGGAGTATAACTGCACAGTTAGCGCAAAGGCACAGAGATGAGATGAGAAAGGGGTTGTCACATATGAAGACTAGAAAGCAGTTATTGTGCCTGGATTATAGATCATATGAAAGGGAGTAATAAGTAAGAAGGCAAGAAAGATAAAATGATGTCATATCATAATGATCTTTAAATATCAATTATAGGAACATATTTTCTATAAATCCTAGAGACGTTAGGGAGCCACTGTGTTTTTTTTTTTCTGAATAAGGCAGGACATATTCAGAACTTCATTTTATACAAATTACTTTTTGCAATTATGTGTATGATAGATTGGAGGTGGAGAACTTGGGATGACTAGAACAATTGCTAAGCTACTGATATTGTCAAGATAAGAGGTGATGAAATCCTGCATTAGGATAGTGTTTCTCTGAATGAAGAGAAAGGAGTGATGTATGTAAAAGCAATGTAGAGATAGAAATGTGAGAACTGGTAATTATTAAATATATGGGATGAAAGCAAGGAGAGGCATTCATGATGCTGAGGTTGTGTCAGAAGAAGGTTGAATTTGTGTAGGCAGGGAGCAGAAAGGATTTTCTTTGGGAAATGTTGAGGTTTAGATACCTTTACAACATCAACTTCATAATAACCAATATAGAGTTTATGATAAAGGTTTGTAGTTCAGGTGACAGCCTATATGTAGGTAGGTAGGAATGACCTGCATAGATATTGAAAGTGAATTTATGGTAATTATTGTGGTGAAAGAGAGAGAGTGTAGATGGAGAAGAGAAGATGACCTAGGGTAATACTATAGATGAGGATGATAAGGATGGTGACACAGAAAAGGTGATTGAGTAAAAGCAATCCGACAAGTCAAATAACAAGCAAGAAAGAATAGAGCCCCAAAGATCCAGATGTCAAAGTGGCAACATGCATATACACATACACATGCATATATACATATACATACATAAACACATGTACACATACATGCATATATCCATGTCTGTTTGTGAGGAGAGAGACAGAGAGAGAGAGAGAGAGAGAGAGAGAGAGAGAGAGAGAGAGAGAGA